>NC_064292.1:9035632-9073949 GCF_019186545.1 Solanum stenotomum | reverse complement strand
ATAGACTTTCTAACTTTCTTTTAGTTTCTAAATATGTCTGAGTACTACGTAGCGGTCTTCTCATTAAACTTTCTTTTAGTTTCTAAATATGTCTGAGTACTACGTAGCGGTCTTCTCATTAAATGATTACTTCCCAACAACTTCTCGCTCTGAAACCAATAAATACAAAAAATATGGATAAATACAGAAAAAATACAGAATATACAGTAAATACAGAAAATACAGAAAATAATAAATACAGAAAATACAGATAATAATAAATACGGAAAATACAGAACTTAATATAGCAGAAATCGGCAAAATAATTTTATGGTGTACCCGACGTGAAACGAACACGCAAAATAAGAAACACAGAACTTAATATAGCAGAAATCGACAAAATAGCAGAATAGCAGAAATTCAGATTTTTGTAAATTCTACTCAGTACTCCCTCTTACTCGTGTCTGGTCATGTTTATCTTATATGTGTCCTGTTTTTCCTTTTTCCTTTTTTTTTTTTTTTTTTTTTTTATAAGTTACTACCCCGTTCATCTCTTCCTTTTAACCTGTATATATATATATAAAGTAAAATTTGATTTTTATATATAATGTAATTTTCTGATGAAGGGTGTCCAAATGGACACTCTGACACCACCGTAGCTCCACCTCTGAGCCCTGCCAGTCTTATTCTTACTAAGTTTTAATTGTTAAATTTATTTTTTAATAACTTTTTGGATACCTAATAAAATTATTATTTTTCTTTATTATGATTTTGTATAACATATCAAACAAAGTGATAGAAGTGGGTTGCTTGGATAGTAAGCACCCTCCACCCCTCACTTCTCAACAAGATTGAAGGCATAAAGCCAAACTTCATAAAGATTTTTTTTTTTCATAAATTGAATGACAATATAGCAATAATAACATACACAGTGTAATTCTACAAGTGAGGTATGTGGAGGGTAGGATGTACCTAAACCTTATGATGTAAGAATATAAATAATGAATATTTTAAATGAAATATATGATATAAAATTAGAATAATAAAATTTGGCTCATGAATTTGATAAGTTGATATAATGATATTTAAATAGTGTTATGTTGCTTCATTATAATGATAACTTGTTGCAATGCTTGAAATTTGAAGAAGACCTCAAAAAGCAAATGCGACCTTTTTGAAAACAGATAACAATAGATTTTGCGTAATGCAAAAGATTTGACCGTTGGGAGACTTAAGAATATTCAATAATAAGAGAATGCTTGAATGATAAACACTCCTCACTTCCAACCCTAAAATACAATACAATACAATACAACCATCCAAACAAGGTGTAACTTGACCACGGTAATCAAAGAGAGAATGTTGCTTGCTATGTTAGAAAAAAATCAAAATTTGATATTTAAATTGTACTTTTTAAGTGAAACACATCGATTCTAAATTAACACACCAATAATTAAACAACTAAATAATCCAAGGCATAGTCATTTTGAAGCTATTTCCCTATTAAATATTATTTTATGTTGTACAAAGATGACTGCCTCTTTAAGAACGGGATTTGGAAGATAACTTAAAAGATTGAATTCCTAATAAATTCCTTATTGTGAACTCAAAGAGACAAAGTTTGACTTGTAAAATATAAAGATATTGCTATGATACCTTAATATACACATTTAATTTTGACAAGGAGATGCATGTATACGCTGACCTAATTTGTTAGTCTATTTATCAAAGTTCCAACATATTTATTAATTATATTCGAAGATAAGTCAAATGAAATATGGAGAAAAAAGATATACTATGCATTATGTATATCGGGAATTACCATAAGTAATGTTTTGATTAAAATATATAAAATTTTAAAAATAGATACATCAAATAATGTGAAAAATATTGTTATGTCACACATAATACTACTTTTGAACTCAAGGATAATGTCATGAAGTTTCGAGTTTTCGGTATTTGTATTGTAGAGTTTTGTGATAATCAGAGCAAAGTATAATGATTGTGTTTGAAGCTATATTTTCTCCATATTAAGTAACAATATTTTTATCCAAACACGTAATATTTTATTCAAATTATGATAATAACTAACTTTATATTAACGTTCTAGAAAGTAAATCTTTGCCAATTTATCCCAACTTTACCTTTCGAAAATACAACAAAATTTAACTCAAAGAATTAGTAGAAAGCCAATGAGACAAATTGTGGTGGAGTGGGGGGTTGTGGGGGGGGGGGGGGGGNGGGGGGGGGGGGGGGGGGGGGGGGGGGGGGGGGTTGTAAAGCCTTGAAGAGTTAAAATGAGCTAGCATTGGTTCATTTGTTTTCATGTCACTAATTCTCACTACCCAAATATCTCTAAAATGTCTAAATTTGAGAACTATTATGTCCTTAGCATTTGCAAAACATTACTAATTTGTGGTCTAGTCCTATACTTGTGCACCATTTTATTTTTCAATGACTCTAATCATTTTGCATCTTCTGATCTTTTCTCTTCTTTGAAATCCACAATATCATGTCCATCTACTACTCAAACAACAAGTATATCATCCACCAACATTAGTCACATTATTTTTGGACTTTTAGGGTCACAAAAAGCTTGGCACCATAGAAAATCATATATTGAATCATGGTGGAGACCAAATATTACAAAAGGACATCTTTTACTAGATGTTCCTCCTCAAGGTGATGATCTTCTCCCATGGTCCTTAAATTCACCTCCTTATCGAATATCCGATAATGTCTCAAAACTTCTTAAGGAAACAAATCATGTTGAGCCAAGAGTTTTAAGAATGGTTCATGGGATTATGGAGGTAGTTAGGGAGGTACATGAAGGGGTAAGATGGATAATTATGGGGGACGATGATTCAATATTTTTTGTGGATAATATGGTTGATATTCTTGCGCAATATGATCATACAAAGTATTATTATTTTGGAGGACATTCAGAATTTATATTGTCAAATTATTGGTACTCATTTAATCAAGCTTTTGGTGGAGCTGGAATTATAATGAGTTATCCTTTGGCTAGAGAATTTGCAAAAAATGTTATGTCTTGCTTAAAGAGATATGCACACTTGACATCTGCTGATAGAACAACAATGAATTGTATAGCTGATATTGGAGTCAATCTTTCTCCTCTTCAGGGTATTCATCAGGTATCTGACTTATATACGCCGATAGTATCAAAGAAAAAAAAAGTCACCTTTGTGACTATACTATGAATCTACTTTTCTCTTTTCCCTTAATATATACTAAAACTTTAATATTGATGACTTGTAGATTGATCTTCGTGGTGACATATCTGGATTTCTATCATATCATCCAAAGTCTCTATTAACGTCCCTTCATCATTTTGACATGGTTGATCCAATTTTTCCTTCTATGGATCGTGTAAAATCAGTGTTCCACCTTCAAAAAGTTGCAAAATATGATCAATCGCGCATGTTACAACAAACTATATGTCACAAAAAATCTAGCAATTGGACATTTTCAGTTTCTTGGGGATACTCAGCTCATATTTATGAGAAAATTATGCCTAGAAGTTGGATACAAAGGCCAATTGAAACGTTTAAAACATGGCAACCAAGTCCTAATCCACCATATTACATGTTTGATGTTAGAAGTCCATCTTGGGATCCTTGTGAAGCTCCTCATGTTTTTTTCTTCAAGTCCGTTAAAAAAACTCAAAGAGGTGAAATTGTTACTACGTATACTAGAGGATGGCCTCGAGGGATAGAAGCTTGTTTGTCTTCTGGAAATTTTTCTGCAGAGTATGTTTCTGAAATTCATGTTTACTCGTCAACAACCAAACGTATCCGGGTAATGCTTTCTATGTCCAATAATTTTCTCTCAAAACCTTGTGTTTGTATTACAAAATTGCTTACTATGTATGATATAATTTATTTAAAACCAATAAACTGTCTTTTTTTTAAATTCGAAACTCATAAATACAAAACTCAAGCTTTTAGAATTTTAACTTTGCACGAGCAATTTCAAAGAACTTATTCAAGTGTTCGTATGTCTAATATCTTCACAATTTTTTAAAACAATAAAAAATTTCATTATATTAATTTTACTTCTTTCCTTTTAGTTTTAATTTATACCTCACTGCTCACATGAATGTTTTAGTGATGTTTTGTTTACTTTTAAAAATAATTATACCAATTAATTAACATGCGATCAAATACACGTACAACGCACGTGAACACTAAGTATATAATGTAAGTGGTTTGCACATAATTTTGAGGAAAGTATTTCTTTCTTTAACTTGCTCTTTTTTTCTTTGTTTTCTTCACATATACTCAAGTATATAACGTCATGAATGAGCTTAATATTTGAAGCTCCACTAATATATTGAAAGTCAACATATATCTAATCCGACATCTAAATATTTATTAACCTTCTCTTTGTCTGTGTTTTTGTTTTTTCAGATCGATAAATGTGAATGTTGTGATATAATCCATGAGGCAGGATCAAATAAGGCAGATATCAAATATAGAGAGTGTAAGATAAATGAGATAATAGCTTGATTGATTTATCGAGTTGTTGTATAAGCATTTGTATTTTTCTTCTTCTTATTTTTAGGAGAAGGGGATATAAAGTAGGGAATCGAACGTTCACCAATAAGGTGAAAGTTCAGGTAGCCAACTAACTGAGCTACTAAGATTTTCATAAGCATTTATATCAATCTTATTTCTTGCGATTGAATTTACTTTTCTCAAATGTTAATTGTTATGAATTGTTTATAATTATAATCTATCACTTGGGTAATCAGCCCAAGGTACTAATGTCTCATACCAAATCCAAACCCGAATACCATAATTCTAAAATTTTACTCACGAATATCATACCAAATACCGAATTATCAAATACCAAATAACCAAAAAATTCGATGGTTAGGCTCGACCCTCACACCTTTTTTGGACAATGTGCATTCCAGAGCAGTAGCCTTTAAAGGTTCAGCCCAAATAGAACAATTGATTCTAAAGTCTCCATTATCTCCTAATAGCTGGTGTATCAACAATATCATGTGAACTTCTGATAGCCACACCACCTACCTCATTGGGGAGACAAAGGTTAGACCAACTGTTCCAATGATATTTTTTGATTATCAGGAGTGGAGAAAGATCTTATCCATGTGTTTTAGAATCAATTCAACAGAGGTCTTAGGAAGATTAAGGGCTGAAAGAGTGTAAATAGGGAGAGACTAGAGTGTAGGATACTTGTTCTTGATGTTCAATTGTCAATAGTCAATGTACATTTTCATAGTCTTGTTCTTCTTTCTCATAAACTATATCGGAGTGTCCCAAGGGGAGATGTTTGGTCTAATAATGCCATGGTTCAAACTATCGGACTGTGTGAGCACTTACTCTAACACCTAGATAGGAGAATTCTTGCCACCTGATTTAAAATTGGTAATGCAGAAGTAAACTGAAACCTGGTACTTCATCTTTCATCTTAATAACACAAGAGAAAACAACCTCAACCTTGATTAAATTAGAAAAATTATTGTAAAATACACGAAAACCCTCCCTCTAGGAACTAGTCTAAACATGTACAAGAGCTTCTAAAAGAATACAAAATCTGAAATCAAGACACATCTCCCATCATAAGGAAAATGAATAGAAGCTGCCGGAGATCATCATCATCTTCACTTAAGAAACATCACTAATCCTGCAACCAAACTATACCAAGTGGCATAGCAAAAGTAGTATCAGTACAAAAAACACATACTGATAGACATCATCGGCCGATCTGAATCCACCACATAATATATATCATATAAATAATTAGAAACATATAACTTGAAGCTACACAACCCCGATCATTTAACCACAACCCTTACTATCTAGTAATACTACCTCTTAACTCATACACTCTACCCCAAGCCTCTCTACCTCATTTATGTTGTCAACTCTATCATTAGGAGCCAGATCACCCTCCTATTCAGTCATAACTTAACCCCTCTGTCATATAAAGACTTCTCGAACCCGCCCATCTTGCCAATAGAAGAATTATCCTACTGATTCTAATGATCATGAATTCAAATCTACCAACTATCTCTGTTAACCGGTCTGTTGCCTCTTTTAAGATTCCCTGCCAACACTCGAGCCCTTGGCCACTCTTACTTACCCACTCCCCCCTTGACTTAAATCATACATGACTCAAGCTTCCCCTTCGGTGACCCGGACCACCCAAGGATCCCTAAGATATCATCCACGATGGTTAACATGAAATCTCGATCTAAACAAGAACCATCCCATCAAATAAACCCACCAAACCGGCTACTCATAGAACTACATAAGATGAATACATCAAGATGAATATACATGTTTCACTCATGGAACCAACAAACAAAAGAGCAATCAAACATGTACCAGGCGTGGTATTTGATCAAACCAATATAGAATTTGTATCAGGTGTGGTACCCGAGCAAATCATTAGAGAACCTGTATGGGGCGTGGTACCCGAGTCAACCAATAGATTTTCCGTATCAAGCGTGGTACCCAAGTCAATCAAAATTTTGCCAGGCATGGTATCCGAGTAATTCAAGAATCACAGACATCACATAATCACAATCATAATCATAATCTCAATGAATATAACCACACTTGTAAGACCATAAACATTTTTTAAAAATTCATTGATGAGATTGACAACAAGATATTATTTCACATTCGTCCCTTTTACTCCCCAATTACATTTTGTACAAGTAATATTAGTGAAATAGTTAATGTGTACACATAACGTAAATTGAGAAACAACTCAACCATTACCTACCTTCCAAAGCCAGAACTCACCTAAAATCCAATTACCTCAAGATTTACAACCATAAAAGGCAATACCCATCGGCCTTCATAAAGTCAACATTACATACCACCATTGTTTCTCAACATAAATAGCTATAATCAACACGTTTTAGCCACTCAGATTCCTTGTCCCAAGGCATAAACATAAAATTTTTGGCCTATCTAAACATCTTATGCATTCAGAAAATGGATCTAACTATTCAGTCAAGTCTAGATAAGTCCGAACATGAACTCTTGACTCCATGGGGCAAATATTGACGGAGTAGTCCTTGAATCCATGGATTTTGTTTTACCCCATTTGTGTTGGAATCTTTTCTCTCCATTGTTCCTAAGCTTTGAGAAACTTATGACCGTTTTTGGAGTAAACCTCATCTCCTTTTCAATTGAAGAGGAGGAATCAAATTATAAAATCTTTATTTTTAGGTTTTGAACCTATTAACCCCGATGTAACGGCTGTCCGGTGCCATAATAGGAAATTTTTCGCTAAATTGGGTTGATGTCAGCTTGGATCAATCTCAAATTCTGAAACTTTTTTTATGTCACCCCAATTTATTCGACAACAGTTTTTTTTAAAAAAATCAGGTCCAACAATGAGGTGTCTTTTGAATAACGAAGGAACAGGTCGTTAGAACATATATTAATTTATTCATTATTCATCCCCGAACAACTTTAAAGACGGAAGGAAAAAAAGCCGGTTGTGGAATACTATCACCCTATTTTGATAGCGTAAAAAGAGAATTATAGCCTTACGTGAACCATTGAAACTCCCACATCCCTAAGCGTACTCCAAATCGAATCCCTCTCTGTCAGGGAACCCTTTCCTCGATTCATACATGAAAAATTAGAGTACCTGTAATGACCCTCTTAGTCGTTTTATGAATTTTAATAATTATTTTTATATTAACCTTTTTAGTAGCTTTTATAAAAAAATTTATGACTTATAAGAATGAGTGACATGATTTTCAGATTTAATAAAGGATTATTTTATTGATAATAATAGAAAATAAATAAATAAATAAAAAAAGAATTAAGGGCAAAAGCTCTAAACTGTTAAAGTCAGCAAAATGGGAAAAAGAAAAACAAACTAACGGAATAGGGTCAAAATTTTAGACGGGAAAAAGGAAAAGAAAGGGAGAAAGAAGTGATAACCTATCTAGCCCTATCAACACGAGCACGGTTGGCTTCAGGTAAGGTTGATCTCATGTTTCATACTAGTATTAAGCACTAATAAATATAGAATGTAGAGTAATAGAATTTAGTTTAATTTAATATTGCAAAGTGAAGTGCAACTAATGTTGCTGGATCGTTCTTTTGATGTTTTGGGGGAGGAAATTGTTTGATGTCATGATTGGCTAATAATGATTAATATTGAGGCACTGATTAAGTAATAATGGTGTCAGGATGAGATTGAAAAGTATAGGGTGCATAGGTTCTGTAATCTATGGTTTTCAGTGAATTGATTTGCTTATTCGTTGCTTGACTATGATATATTGGTATACGTAATTAAATATTAGACGTATTATATTATATAAATTTCATCAGACTTATGATATTAGAGAAATTGAAACTTAACCCTAGGCTTGAAACTTGGAAAATATAATAATTGAAATGTTAAGTGACATCAAGATTTAGGAACTTGATTATAAACTTGGGTGAATTTTTGGTCCAAAGCTAAACACATAGTAATATGAGTGTTGTTAGTTTTGAAATCTTATTGTGTGTCATTTATTTGAATAGATTGCTTTGATTTGAAATTTCAACGAAAGGGGAAGACTCAAGTTTCAGAGTGAATTCTTGATTGATTGAGGCAAGTGAATTTCTAAACCCTTGTTAAGTGTATGAAATTCGTGTATTTCTTTGTAATATGTGTTTGGAGGTAGTGAGATTTGGTGATGGGTTGACTTGTCCACATTGATTAATTCTAATGATGAAAAAGGGGTAATAAAAGGCAATGTGACTAATTATTTGTGTGTGATGTGTTGAGAACGGTTTGAAAGGCTTGTTGAATCATTATTGATGTTATATCATGATTGTGTTGTTGTGAATTGTGCAATGTTATGAAAATGGTTATCTCCTCATTATTTATGTGAACATGTCATTTGCATTGTTCTGAGACATGGTTGTGAAAAATGTTATGTGAATTGAGAAAGAATAAGAAATTAAAAAGGATGTACCATTTTGAGGGACGTGTTGAGCGCCGTGACTGATACTATATTTCGAGGGACGTATCACGCGCCACGATGTATACTATATATCACGGGACGTATCGCGCGCCGCGATGGATGCATGGACAGATATGTCCCTCATGGGTCCCGGACTGAGAGACAGTAGGTGTGTATCACTAGGTCAGACATGCATCACTATACTTGACATTGCATCCCATTGCATTGCACATAATTATCATTAGTGAACTTGATATTGTGTTTTGCTGATCTTGTGAGTGCCTTTATGTGGAACTTTGATTGGTGAATATTGATCTTGTTGTTGAGAATATGTAATTGTTAGAGTGTTGTCGTTGAACTGTGTGCTATGTGAATTATGAACTGTTAGGTTGGGCTGGTTTTACGCAGGTTGTAGTCATGGAGATTGTAATTGATGAATATTGAGCTTGTTGTTGAGAATATGTGATTGTTAGTATGTGCTATGTGAATTGTGATCTGTTAGGTTGGGCTGATTTTATGCAGGTTGTAGTTGTGGAGGTTCGGTTGGGGTGTAAGGAGTACATGTATTCTATCCTTTTAATTTATGTTTAGAGGTTTACTTGCTGAGTACCGCATGGTTTGGTACTCACCCCTTGCTACTACATTTTTTTGTAGGTTCTAGCCCGGACCTTTATGATATATTCTCTTCTTTCCGAGGCTTCTTAGAGATTTGTGAGGTAGTTGTTTGTCAACTCAGCAGACCTTCTTACTCCTGTTTATGATCTTATTCTACTCTAGAAACAATGTCATATGAGACTTGTATTTTTTCTTTTGATTCACTTGTAATACTTTAGAGGCTTATACACGTGACAACTAGATTTTGGGGGTATTTTTGAGTTTATTATAAAAATTTCCGCATTTTATTATAATGATTGAGTTTTAGGCTGACTTGTCTTGGTGGGTTAAGACAAGTGTCATCACGTCTATTTTTGGGTCGTGATAGTAACCCCCTTCTCAGTGCTCAAATATATTGGGGCCTCACTAATAAATAGGGTCAGATGGATTGAATGAATGAAACAACAAAAATTGTCCTGTCCACGAACATGGATCCCGCTATAGAGGCTGACGGGTCGGAAACCAAATATAAAGTGAGAAATGGGTTTCTCACCAATTCTTCCCTTTTTTCATTAAACTCTATTTTCTTTCCTGATCACTTTGCTCCCGATGTCAAAAACTAAGGTAATGATTGCAATACTCACTCTCTTTATTTAATTCTATGAATATAGATTGTTGTATACTAGAATTTGGGTAATTAGAATAGGTATTAGGTTAGTTTTGAATTTTGAAATTTTTTCTTTGATTTGGTGAAATTTTTGAAGTATTTATGTTTCCCTTAGGGTTACAACATTCTGGGCATAAGGATTACAGTTTTAATGGCCGAAATCAGGTTTAAAATAATGGGAAAGGTGAAGGTTTGTTCTTGGTTTGAAAATGTAGATTCGAGCAATATTTAGAAGTTATAATGCACTATCTTTTGCATGAAATAGTAGTAGGGTACTTTGGGAACATTGATCTGATGTTAATTTGTTAAAAACAATTTTTTCAGTCAAGGGGCGTTATTGAAGCACCTGATCTCGAAAATATGGGACCTTGCTTTGCTATAGTGGGAGCTGTTGTAGCAGAAAAATTCTCGCCATAGCCGGAGCCAGCCCGGTATAACGGGAGGCAACAGGCAATAACTCCCTAATATGGCCATGGGTGAGATTTCTCTTCGATTTTTCCTTATATCTTATGAGTTCTAATACACTTATTTGAAAATCTTACAAATCTTATGACTCAATGACTACCATTTCAGAACAAGATCTACCATTCCAAAGGTTTCCAGGGAGAGATACAAGGACTACCAGAGGACATGTTTCGATTACGAAAGATTCTTCCGCATGTGAGGGGTGGAAGAGAAATCTAGAGACTTCTATGCTCGGCTTGAAGAGTTCGATTGAGCCCATTAGTAGACGATTTCCTTGTCGGGCGCTGGGGCTGGGTAAGGGATTTTTATGCTCTACTTCTTATCGTGCGTAGAGATGACCTCAAACCTACCGTCTGTATCTGAGAAGTGGACATACTTGTGGATATCCAATCTAACATTGAAGTGAAATGAGTGACTGATGTTTCAAATGCCTCATGTGAGGCCAAACTCCGAGGGATGGACATGAAATGAAATGGTTGAGAGATACACAAATCAAGGAAGAGTTCAGGGGTCAGGTCTACTGGCCTAGTATTGGGGTATCACCCGTACTTACTTCACAGTCGATGCTAGGAGGTGGTTGAATTGGTGTCCCGGTGGATTCATCCGTTGGGCAACTTCACATGTGGCATTCAATTGAACGTGAAGGGACAGATCGTGTCAGAGTTGAAAAACTTCTACTGGCAACAAGAAAGTCCCTTTTCTTTTGAGTCTAGTGTCAGCACTATGCAAGCGAGTTAGAGTGCCCGTGATAGGTACCAATTTAGTGTTAGACATGAATGCCCCCGACCTTTAACCCTCTCCGAGTAAAGGTGGTTGTCTCTAAGGGTAAGAAGAGGAGGAAAGTGAGCGAAGTAGAGAGTAATCATATCGAATGATGATAACGATGACCCGGCTCCGACTCTTTTTTCCCAGTTCCAACCCTCGATCACTAGCACCTTTTGGAGGAGGACTTGGCCATACTCTGGAGATTCATGGAGTGCGCCCCTGCCAGAGCCACAACCCCACCTCTTTCTGTGTTGGATTCAAAAGTGATTGGGGCATCATGCGAAAGTTTACAATTGCAAATCATGACATCGATAAATCAGATGACAACAACTTATACTAAAAAATAAAATATTATTATATGAAATTTGGTTAATTGGCCTACATATTAAAAACTAATAAAAAATATAAAAAATGTATAGAGAAAATCACCCCATAAACAAAAGTCTCTAAATGACTACGTTGTGGATATTATTGTGTTATGTTATGAGAATAGAGATCTTCAATTTATAGATTTCCAAACTTTTCCTATAAGGAAAGAATAGACCAAATATGGAAAAAAAATATTTTTCTTTCAGGAAAAGTTCAAGCATTTATGGTAATACTTTGGCTTTTCTTTAGAAAAAAAAAAACTTCAAATAAGGTAAGAAAATCATGACAAAACCCTAACATTCTGCTTAGGACTATGCAGCACTCCACAAGGGATCTTGATGAGGAGAAGACAAAAATGCACTCACAGGACCTCATGTTTTCTCGAATGTGGAAGACCATCAAGGTCATGTTTAACTATGTCGCTCCTGAGCAGAAGCACCCCCTTCTTGTGCTCAAGGACTTGCGGAAAATATCTTGTGCAACTTATAAATTACACATTTGTGAGTCCCTCATGGTTTATCGCTAGCTCCCGATAACCCCACCAATGGAAGCGTGTATATATACATGTTGATTATTGGACAATGCGTTTGTATTACATCACGAAAACATTTTATCTGTTTTAATTCATATGATCTATATATCTAGGTGATACGTAATATTGTTTGACTTTTATATTAATTGAACGGTATGTATGTGCTAAGTAGATTTTGTCGAGGTTAATTTTGTACTTAATATGATATAACGAGAAAACACCTAAAGTAGTCCCTTATTTTCTGGTTAAGATTCAAAGTCATTCTTGAGTCACACGAAGTATTTATAGTCCCTTATGTTTGCGATATTGGTGCACTTTTGGTCCCCCAAACTTTTGCCTATTTTTTAATCGTGATTTTATCCACAATTTATGTATGAAATATTCAATAATTTTTTTATGTATTTAATAGAAATAATAAATATATGTAAGAGAACGTGAGAAGAAGAACAACTTATTTTGTTTAGTAGAAGTTGGTCGCAATGATCTCTATTTGAGGAGGCCTGTATTTTCATAAATCTTTGGTGAGCTATGGCTGATTGCAACCCAGACTTCCTCTACCCATTACTTTTGTTTTATTCATCTTCAAACAACTTACCCATTGTTGAGCAATCATATTCTACTTGTATTCACTCTTGTACACATAGCACTGAAGTCCGACCTCAAAATGGACACTTTTTAAATATTAAAGATCAAAAGGGAACTTCTCCAAAAATTATAGAACAAAATGGACACTTCACCCATTTGTGGGCATTCATGACAAACTAATTTAACTCCGTCAATAACCCAAAATTCAAAACAATATCACACAAATTTTATAGGTAAATCACTCACAAATGGACGAACTACAATTATTTTTATTAACTTTTTATGTGAAACTATATTTTCATAAATCTTTGGTGAGCTATGGCTGATTTTATTCACTGCACATTTCATTCATCTTTTATTTTTTTTCTACTTTATATTTCAATTTTTGAAATTTGATAAAATGTCTCAACCATCCGGAATGTCTATATATTCAATTGAATCATATATTTATAAATGGAAAAAGTATTGTAAAATGAAAACATCAAAGACTCCAAGAAATCACGATCGTAAGTCATGAAGTTGTGTGAGTTCAAAGATAAAAAATTTAAGTTGTTCACTTCAAAATATCTGGATATTCACTTATTTCCTTATTTTGTTATTTCATAAAAGGAATCGTTGTCTCGTGACTAATGTGTCGTAAAATTGTAGCACATTTGATGCTTGAAAACTAAGAATTAATAATAGAATCGAATGCATTTATGTGGATAGAATGTGTTTGGATGTGTTGTACAGGTGAAACAGATGAAAAGTAAAAAAGGGAAGAAATGAAGAAAAAGCCAGAAGGAACCAAGTGACGACCACATACGACTTCACGGACCGCGGTCATCACCACGGTTTGTGGTCATGGTCGTGATGATAAAGCAGTGGATGGGCAAAGGAGAGTTGAAAGAATGTTGAAACCAAGTGAAGACCACAGACAACTTCACAGGCTGTGGTTCTCACTACGGACCGTGGTGCAGGTCATGGTGTAGAACCAGTGACAAAGCTAAAAGAAGTTGCTAAGTGATGGGGACAAGTTAAGACCATGGGCACCTTTACGGGAAGTGAAGATCAAGACGGACCGTGGTTGCTTCCGTGGTGCAGTTTCCAGTGTGTTGGCATTGAAGACCCAACTTTTGGGAAATCCCAAGTAAAGACCACGGGAGACTTCACGGGCCGCGGTCCCTATGACGGTCCGTAGTACCTTGTCCAGTGCCAAGTATTGAAGACCCACTTTTGGGAAAGCTCCAAGGAAAGACCACAGAGGGCTTCACAGACCGTGAAGCCCTTGATGGGTCCGTGAAAGTGCTCGAATGTCAATCCTACTTCGAGTAGGACTGTTTATTTTAGCTTGAACGACGACTGAGTTCTTGATTATTTTAGTTTTGGATTTTTAACTTTGATTATTACGATCAGTTTGAAGCTTGGATTTTGATTTTTTAGATTATTAAAGTGATCGTTGATTTGCTGATTATTCTCGTAAGTCTTTATATTATGTTTTCATAATGTATTGTTGATTGTCTGTGTGAAATCATGAGTGGCTAAATACTACGACTGGGGTTGTGGGATCCATGATGTAATTCTAACTGTAATTTCGTAAAACAAGTGAAAGGCAATTTGTGGTTATAATCTGTAGTTTTAGCTTTCGTTATTCATATAACCTAATAAGTGCACGCATTAAGGTTAGCTTGTATCTACCATTTGTTCTAGAGAAAAATGTCAACTAGGAAAAAGCTGAACTAATCTAATGAATTGGATTTGAAGTTTGAGTTCGAGAGAAAAGAGCTTTAACACCAAATCATTGCAAGCGAAGGTGAAAGTTAGAAACACTCTAGGGCCGAGAGGACGTGAGTGAGAATTTCCTAATTAGGCTGAGAAGTGTCAGAAAAAATTAACTCGCATAAATCTTGTAAGTATTGATTTGCCTGAAGCTTAATTACGGAAGAACATTAGAACTAGCGTTATGGTGAACACAATCCTGATTTCTTTTAATCAACGAAACAACTTGTGAACTGAAAACCCTGTTAATTGTTAATTCGGATTTTATTACAATCTTAGTTACTATCATACCAAAGCAAAAACCCATTTTACTTTTCGTCATTGTTTATTTAGGAGATAATTACGACATTTGAATAAACGCGACAGGGAAACCTTTTCTGTAAAGAAGTTCTCTGTGGGATCGATCTCAACTCACGTTGAGTTCTGTAAATTGACAATGACCGTTTACACTTCTTAATTGAAGTGTGAGTATGGACGTATCAAATTTTGGCGCCGCTATCGGGGAATTGCAATTCAGAAGTGTTTTACTAGCTTTTATTTGATTTGTAGTTATATTTCCTAATTTTACATTTTGTTCTGTGTTTGTGTTTCTTTCAGGTGAGTGCTACTGTGTATGCCAAGTACCAGGAGTAAAGGAGCTTCATTGATCCTTTACGACTCAGAACTCCAAAAGACTCTTCGAAAATGGTGAATGCACAAGAACTTGAGGCGCAAAGACAGAGGTTAAGACTAGAAGTTGAAGCCGTTGCAAGAGGTGTTTTGCAGAACGGCGGGAACAGCAACCTAAAGTGGTAGATGAAAATAGAGGAGTGGATGGATTGATCCCTCCCCAGCGCCAATCAATAGCTCTAAGGGGTAGAGCTCAGCATCCAGCGCATATGATATATAACGAGGATGATGCAAATTTGGATGGAGCTGGAGCCACTGGAGCGATAGTGTTACCTGCACTACCTCCAGGCGTTAAGTTCACAATCACCAGCACTATGACTCAATTGTTGAACCTGAAAGGTATGTTCAGGGGTGCAGTTGGTGATGATGTGAACCAACACCTAATGAATTTTGTGGAAATCTGTAAGTCACAAGAGATTCCTGGAGTCAACCAAACAACAATGAGATTGAGGTTGTTTCTACTGTCTCTTACTGGAGAGGCAACTAATTGGTTGAATGAGATGCCAAACGACTCCATCATAACTTGGGCTGAGCTGAAGGAAGCTTTCCTGGAACGATTCTTTCCTGAATCAAAAGAGTTGCAGATGAAAGATGAAATAAGTACACACAAGCAGCTACCAGGAGAAGTAATGCATGACACTTGGTGGACTTTTAGTCAAAAGCTAAAGAAATATCTTAACCATGATCTTACTGAGAGGCATCTGAAACAAGCTTTCTATAGATCTTTAAACTATGTCACTAAACTTGTTGTTGATGCAATTTGTGGATGATGCAGTTTGTCGAGGATCATTCATGAGGAAGCCATTCTCAAAGAGCATGCAGTTGTTGGATGAGGTATCAAAGAATAACAGGGGATGGTATACTAGAGATACAGAGGTAGGAGATCTTGGGTACACATTTGAGCTTTCAGTTGAACAAAGGAAGAGAGAAGAAGAAGAAAGGGACCAAGACATGGTACAAATGAGGACACAAATAGATCTGCTCACAAAACATATTGTTGCCAAGTCTGAAAAGGTAAATGTTGTGGGAAACCAAAACATGTATGAGGATCAGGCCATCGACCTTGATGAGGAAGCTAACTATTTAGGTAACCAATGAGGTTTTCGGAATTATAACTTTGGAAATCAGGGTTACAACTCTGGAAACGCAAGTCGAAATTACGCTAGGGATGGTTCATATGATAGGCCAGCAAATAAAGAGCAAGGAAACTGGCAGAACAGAGATGGGTACAGGAATGATTGCAGTAGTGTTTATGTGCCCCCAGGTAATATAGACCGGGCAGGTGGTAGTTCCAGCGAGTCTAAGTTAGAAGACATGATGGCCAAGGTACTCCAGAAAGTTGAATCAACTGATGCAGGGGTAAAAGAGATGGAGGTGATTTCTCGAGCATGAGCCAACTGGTGGACTCTCACACCACATCCATTAAACAGATTGTTGGGGAAACTTTCAGCCTCATTAAACTAAAGGAAGAATGGATCACTACCAAGTAACACTATCCAAAATCCTAAGAAGGACGGGCACTGCATGGCCATCACCACCAGGAGTGGTAAAATTCTTACTGACCCTATTTCTGCAGATACTAAAGATGAACAGATATTGGAGCAAGCTGGCAGAGAAGAGAATGAAGTTTAACAAGTAGATGACTTGGAGGATCTTCAGCCTAAAGCACAACCTGCGACAGGAAAAGAGAAAAAGGTCGAGAAAAACATTCTTTTAAAGCAGATTCCCAGACCACCTCCTCCTTTCCCTCAAAGGCTAAAAAAAAAAGCTGAAGATGAGAAGTTTACAAAATTTATCACCATGTTGAAGCAGCTTTCAGTAACCATACCACTGGTGGAAGCCCTAGAACAGATGTTAAGATATGCCAAGTTCATGAAGGACTTGGTTACAAAGAAGAGAGTTGTAAGTCTTGATTTTACTAACGATGTTCATCATTGCAGCGCCATTGCTACCAGATCTCTGGTTCAGAAGAAGGAAGATCCAGGTGCATTCACTATCCCATGCACCATTCAATCACTTAAGTTTGCAAAAGCTTTGTGTGATCTAGGAGCCAGCATCAACTTGATGCCATAAGCCATCTATAAGAAATTGGGATTGAGAGTTCCAAGACCCACAACAATGAGGTTGATGATGACTGATAGGTCAGTAAAGCGGCAAGTGGAAATCCTATGTGATGTACTTGTTAAGGTGGACTTCATCTTTTCGGCTGATTTCGTTATCTTGGATTGCGAAGTGGACGTTGAGGTTCCCATCATTTTGGGAAGATCATTTTTGGCAACAGAAAGAGCCTTAGTAAATGTTGAGAGAGGAGAGCTGAAGTTCAGACTCAACAAGGATGATTTAAAGTTCAATATTTGCAGGTAAATGAAGCAACCACATGATCTGAATGTGGTATATGCAATAGAGGTGGTTAATGAAAAAAGGATAAGAGTACCCATCGAAGAGAGGCTGGTTGTTGAAACCTTAGCTGCAGTGTTGATGAACTTTGATGCTGATTTTTTGTCTGACTATGTAGAGACCGTGAATGCCTTGCAGGTTATGGGAGCACAGTTGTATGCTCCAAAGAAATTGGACCTGGACTTGAAAAAAACAGGCCAACTCTCCAACAAAACCATCCATTGAGGAGCCACCAGTGCTGAAACAGAAACAGTTACCTAGTCACCTAAGGTATGTATTTTTAGGAACTAACACCACTTTACTTGTGATCTTGGCTGCAGATTTAAATGATGAACAAGTTCAGGAGGTGATTAAGGTATTGAGAAGGTACGAAAGAGCCATTGGGTGGACTATTGTTGATATCATCGGAATACCTCCTGGCATATGTACCCAAAAGATTCAACTCTAGGAGGATTGAACACCAGCGGAGGGTAAACCCTCATATGCAAGAGGTGGTCAAAAAGGAGATCATAAAGTGGTTAGATGCTGGGGTGGTCTATCCCATTTCTAATAGTCACTGGGTTAGTCCAGAACAATGTGTGCCCAAAAATGGTGATATGGCTGTGGTGCCAAGAATGAGTTAGTTCCATAAAGACCAGTCAGTGGATGGCGAGTGTGCATGGACTACAGGAAGCTGAACAAGTGGACCTGATCACCTGTCTAGGTTGGAGGCTGAAAAGAAGGAAGACTGTAGCTTGAAATAAATGACTCATTTCCGGATGAGCAGGTATTAGCTGCAATTCTTGATCTTATTCCTTGGTTTTCTGATTATGTTAACTTTCTTGTTAGTGATTTGATGCCTGAGGGGCTGACATATCAACAAAGGAAAAGGTTCGTGTATCATGTGGGTAAGTACTTAGGGATGAACCTTATCTGTACAGGGTCTGTGCTGACAACACAATTAGGCGATGTGTTCCTGAAGTTGAGATGTTGCACATTCTAAAAGACAGTCATTCCTCTCCGAAAGGTGGTCATCATGGAGGTGTTCAAACAACCCACAAGATACTTCAGTGTGGGTACTACTGGCCCATAATTCATCAAGATGCGATGGATGTAGTAAGGAGTTGTGATGTTCTCCAGTGGAAAGAAGCTATCTCTCGGTGCCATAAGTTACCCATGACACTTATTCTAGAGGTGGAATTGTTTGATGTGTGGGGCATCGATTTCATGGGCCCATTTGTGAGTTTTTATGGGCAGAAGTATATATTGGTTGCATTGGACTACGTGTCCAAATGGGTTGAGGCCATTGCTTTGCCTGAGAATGATGGCAAAAGTGTAGTTGGTTTCCTGAAGAAGAATATCTTCTCAAAATTTGGCACACCCAGAGCTATTATCAGTGATGGTGGTTCTCATTTATGCAACAAGGTGTTCAGTGCGCTTCTGACCAAGTATGGGGTTAAACAGCACAAGGTTGCAACGCCTTATCATCCACAGACCAGTGGACAAGTAGAGGTGTCCAACAGGGAAATAAAAACGATCTTGGCAAAGACAGTAAATGCCAACAGGACAGATTAGGCACAGAAGCTAGATGATGCTCTCTGGGGATATCGGATAGCTTTCAAGACGCATATTGGTATGTCTCCATATCAATTGGTGTTTGGAAAGACATGTCATTTTCCAGTTGAGCTTGAACATAGAGCACTCTGGGCTTTGAAGAAGCTAAACCTTAGTTGGAACGATACTACAAACCTGAGGCTGGATCAGATAAATGAGATGGATGAGTTTCGTTTGAGAGTTTATGAGAGGTTCGCATTGTACAAGGAGAGGATGAAGTTGTACCATGACAAACATATTGAAAAGAGAACCTTCACGCCTAGTGACTTGGTATTACTTTTCAACTCCAGACTTCGTCTGTTTCTAGGAAAGTTGAGATTTAAATGGTCTGGACCTTTTAAGGTAACGTAAGTGTTTCAGTCTGGTATAGTTGAGTTGGAAAATGATAAGGGCGAGAGGTTCAAAGCTAATGGTCAGCGAATCAAAGAATATATGGGTGTTCCAGAGGATGTGGAGGAATGTAAACTTGATGAAGTCTAAGTAATGAAGTAAGCTGCGTCGCGTCGCATCGCAACGTTAAATTGTGCGCTGCTTGAGAGGCAACTCAAGATGTAATTATACTAGGTATGTTCCCTTTTTCATTATTTTTCTTTGCTTTTATAGAGTCATTGTGTGTTGATGTGTGCAGGAAAGCGTGGGTTTAAAAGTGCAGAAACTGGGTGCAAACTGCTCTTCACGAGCAGTCTCACGGACCGTGGTACCCTTCACGGTCTGTCAACTTAAGGACTAACCTAAGGGAGCTACTGGAAATTGCAAGAAAAAGGTTCACGGAAGGGTTCACGGTCCGTCAAAGCTTGTACGGACCGTCTAGCCTCTTGTGAACCTCAGGTATGAATTCTAGTTCCTAAGTCAAGTTCACGAATTAGTTCACGAACCGTGATGTCCCTTCACGGGCAACTTCACTACCCGTCGTCTGCCACAGGTAAGTTTCTTGTCTAAGTTATGGTCATGAATTGTTACACGGACCGTGATAACCTTCGCGGGCCACTTCAAGGTCCGTAGTCAACAACCCAGTACTACCCTTATCCGACCCAACCCGTGCGTGACCCAAATTGTGATTAAGCGTATATTTGTTCTTAAATCGCCAAAGGTCAGTTTTTCTCTCTTTTCTCCTTCCTATAACGGCTCTTCAAAGAATAGTAATGATTCCCATCATCAATCAATCCTAAGTTCGTTCAAGAATCGAAACCCTAAGTTCTAAGTTGATCCAGTGATTCAAGCCAATTTCTTCTTCTTCTGTTTGTGCGAAACTTCTATTATTTCCTAGTAAGTCAATTCATATTGTGTTGCAAGTTTGTTCTTATATAAAACAAGTTTGATTTGCTTAGAATTAGTTGAAATTAGCATATTTGTTTTGGTTTAAAGTGATATTGACTTGTTGTGAGTTAGATTGCAATTGCATTAGGTTGAATTGGTTGTTTTAGTTGTTCTTGAATGTGGGTATGCCAACATGAGGGTCGAATTGGTGGGTGCTCATCTTATTCGTGATTTTAGGCTACTTAATTGGGTTTATTATGTACTGTGTTGATGTGTAGAAGTCATTGAGTTGTGAAGCTGTGTAAAAATGGTAGTTTAGCATTGTAATTGTGCAATTTAGTGAATGAGGGACGAAGATAATTGATGAACTGGCCAAGTGTAAAACCATAATAGGCTTCACAGATCGTGGAAATGACTACGGACCATGAAACCAATCATGGACCACACTTGGAATCCTTTTTACCCAGTAGGCAAGTTCACGACCAGTATCACAGACCATGGTTCACTCAACGGGCAGTGAAGCCGTCCGTGAATATTACTTGGTCAAAGTTCTGTTACACATTGATTCTGTCTTAAATTCAAGAGGGGTTTCATAGATACCACGGCCCGTGCAAGCTCCCGTAGAGATTTTGTAAAATTTTAATTTTTTGTACTTTAATTTCTGTCATATGTTTGATTTTGTGGCCCTTCCCAATGATAGATTAGATGACAGCATTCTTAAGGCAAGGCGTCACGATGTAATTACACAAGGGAAGTCTGAGTACCCGATAATGTGTCATTTTACGGTGTTGTGTACTAATGAGTTTTGTGTTTCGCGGGTACGATGCCTCCTCGAAGAAAGAACACAACCAAACCTCCATCCCCCCTCCCACTGCTACTAAATCAGAGGGTCATGATGACTCTGAGTCTAGTAGTTCAGAGGTGCAAATAAATGTCACACCTGATGAGAATCCACCCCGAGTTACTAGATCCAGAGCATCAAAGGATATCCTCTAGGACACTCGTCCTCCGTCTGAAGAGGGAGGCAGTTGTTCTGGCACCGGGAAGGACTCAGGAAATAAATCTAATGCTGCTTCTAGTATCCAATCAGATGATGGTTTGGGAGGCAGTGCAAAATCTGAAAGCAACTCTCAGGAATATGCAAACACCTCTCCACCTGCGGTAAATATAGAAGTTGAGACTGGAGTACTAAAGGAGGCAAATACTATAGATGAGGATGTAGAGATAACCGATGATGATACCATGGTGATGTATGTTACCGCGCATAAACCTGATCCCGCAGCGAGATCGTAGTTGATTGTTTGTTATCGCTCCATGTGGACTGTGAACCGGTTTGAAGAATTCTTCAAAAAGGGTATTGTGACCAAGAATGGTAGTTTCAAGAGTTGCGTAATCATGCCTGAGACTAGAGTGGTGGTAGCTTACATTAAAGCATTCCCTGACATTTATCGGACGTTTTAGTTTCATCTGTTCTACTGGATGAACAATGCACCTGGAGAATACTCTTTCCACCTTACTAGAGAGTTTTACTCATCTTATGCCGCTACATTAAGGAACTTTGTTGCAGAGACAAAGACTACTAAACGTGAACAGAGAGACATGGCCATTACCTGGGGTCCGCTCAATTCAGTTATAGTTCAAGGAAAATCGATCGATATTTTGAGGCCACTATTAACAGGATGTTACATGTCTCGGAATACTCTGCACCAACTTCAGTTGGCCTTTTTTAGGGCAAACATCATGAAGTCACCAGTGATACTACTATGGATATTCAGAGTTCTCGAGAGAAGGTTTTGCGCTGGATTGCAAAGCAAATTGTTCTAGATGGGGAGAACGTAGTTTGGGTCACCACGATGCCAATACTTATTACAAAAGCTTCACTATCATTTCCAGCCAAGGTATGGTCGGCTGTTATTCGTTCACAATTGAGACCTATAGGTAATGATAATACCTTGTATCCCTCAGCATTTTTGGTAGAATGCCTCATGGCTGGTTACCCAATAAATATGGGGAGGATCATAGCGACTGAGATGAGGGACAGAGCATTGAATGAGAGAGTCGGGTTTCCATTTGCCTGTCTAATAGGGAAATTATGTAGACAAACATATATCTCCCCAAACAGGCTGATTGACAAATGGCGTGATGCATTCAGACTCATCTAGGTTTCTAAAATCAATGATGTCGCGAACCATCTCTTAGGTTCGAAATATGCAATTGTAGGTACTTTAGTTGTTGTTCCTCATGTCCCATTTGAGATCCCACAGGCAGAAGCCCAAAGCACAGGGAGTCTTCACAACCCTCCACAGAGTCACCACAACCACCAGCGTCTGCCGCACAGGCTCCAGGTACCTTTGTCACTATCTATGCTTTTTCTTGAGAAATTGGTTGCAGATCAGCGCCAAACCAGGACCTTGGTCAATCAAATAGTCATCAGGATGCCTCAGCTAATAGAGACAAAAGTGTTAGCTGCGAAAAAGGAGATCAAAGATGAGATGCGAAAGGAGCCGTCTATCTTAAAAGACAGAATGGATGGTTTGGAGAACCTTGTTCAGAATCGATTTCAGGCAGCCGGTCAGAAGATACTGAAGAGTTCAAAGCACAGTTGGCCGAGATGAGAACTTAGGTTGCTAAACTGGCTAAAAATCCAGTACATGTACCCATTCCGATGGTGCTAGATTATTTAATGTAAATGCTAACATAGACACCCTCCACTCAATCGATTGATGATCTCTGGGGAGAACAACCCAAGAGTAAGTCTGGCAAGAGGAAGCACAAAATCAAAAAATCTCATGAGGAGACACCTGATAACTTAGCCGAGAGGCAAGAAGGCAGGAAAAGAAAGTCCGAAAGGCATCAAAGAGAGCAACTAGAGAAAAAAAGCCAGTGAGCAACAACAAGAGGCGGTGTTAGTCGTAGCTTGCAGCAATGGAGCACCTACCTCAGCCAAGTGAAACCCAACCTGATCATGTACCAAGTTCTGAGAGTGCACCCATTGATAAGGGTGTCAATGCTGATCCGGAGACCGGTGCCTAAAGCACAGTAGGTATGACCCCTCCTCATAGCCCTATGTGTTTTATTGTTCTGTATTGACTTTGAGGGCAAAGTCCTTTCTTTTAGGGAGGGCGTGGTGAGCAACCTACCATAGCTGTTAAAAAATGAAGATTGACTCTGTGTTACTGATTTTGGGTGTTTTGTCTATTTAGTTGTACAGTAGCTAGTCTGTGAAAAATGAGAACTCGAATCTGAGTTTAACTGTTATGATCTTTTGATGACATCTTAGATACGTATAGGTTGAACATTGCTAGTCTGACCAATTAATTGATGAATCAAGAAACTGAAAACGCAGTCCTGTATCATGTATGTGTAAGTGTTGATTGAAGTCTAACATTAGGAACAAAAACTAGAACTTGCCCGAGTAGTCTGGCTTGAATCTGAGAATAACCGAATAGGAAAGGATCAATAGGCCATTTTTGTTAAACTAGAAAAAAGCCAAAAATAAAAGAACGAAATGTAAAGTTTATCACTTGAACCCAATTTGAGCCTTAAATCAGTCTTTGTTCTTACCCAACACATATCATATACTTGGTTCTCCGAAGGTACGATATCATAACTCAGGCCAAAAGCCTAAGTTGAGGGTGATTATAATCCAAATAGAAAGAGAAAGGGAAAACGAAGATTTAACCAGTGAGCTAAGTGCATATCAAAATTACATATATAAAAAAAGAGAAAAGAATAGAAAAAGAAGAAAAGAAAAAGAAAATAATAGCTATTGGGTCGTGCTAAAATAAAGAAAAAGAGGGAATCACTCAGAAAAGAGTTATGTGAAAATGAAACTTTGGAAAACTAAGGGACTAGTCACTCACGAAACCAAATATTCATTCCCTAGCCCTGAGCCTATGTTACAAGCCAATAAAGTCCTACAGTGATCCTATTCCAGGTGTTTGAAAGATAGAGCATAGAAAACGAGGGCAAGCCTATGGTAGTTTGTTGTTAGTGTTAGAAGTTCTTCGAAAGCGTGAACGTAGTACTCAGTCCCAACTATTAGAGCGAGGGACTTCTTTGGTGTGAGGACACAGTGATTGCATTTGAAAGTAGATTGTGTGGGCTGAGAATTCACAGGCATAAGCATGATTGACTTTGAGTAATGGATGTCATATATTGATCCTTACATGTTAGATTCAGGGTTTTTGGGATACAAATTGTGTTTGAAATAGTTGTTGCGTAGTTTCAAAAGTTGGTAAATGATTTGAGGGTTGATTGTACAGTTTTCTCATCACTTGAGGACAAGTAATGGTTCTAAGTTGAGGATGTTGATGTGCTGCGAAATTGTGGCACATTTGATGCTTGAAAACAAAGAATTACTACTAGAATCGAGTGTATTTATGTGGATATAATGTGTTTGGATGTGTTGTACAGGTGAAACAGATGAAAAGTAAAAAAAAGGAATAAATGAAGAAAAAGTCAGAAGGAACCAAGTGACGACCATGGACGACTTCACGGACCGTGGTCATCACCACGGTCCGTGGTCGTGATGATAAACCAGTGGATGGGCAAGGGAGAGTTGAAAGAATGTTGAAACAAAGTGAAGACAACGGACGACTTCACGGGCCGTGGTCCTCACTACGGATCGTGGTGCAGGTCGTGGTGTGGATCCAGTGAAAAAGCTAAAAGAAGTTGCTAAGTGATGGGGACCAAGTTAAGACCACGGGCACCTTTACAGGCCGTGAAGATCAAGACTGACCATGGTTGCTTTCGTGGTGCAGTTTCTAGTGTGATGGCATTGAAGACCCAACTTTTGGGAAAGCCCAAGTAAAGACCACAGACGCCTTCACTGGTCGTGTCCCTATGACGGTCCGTAGTACCTTGTCCAGTGCCAAGTATTGAAGACCCACTTTTGGGAAAGCTCCAATGAAAGACCACGGAGGGCTTCACTGACAGTGAAGCCCTTGACGGGTCTGTGAAACTGCTCGAATGTCAATCCTACTTCTAGTAGGACTGTTTTAAAACACTTCTTTGAATTTATTAGGTCGATTTTTATGTTTTAGCTTATCTTAGCTTGAACGACGACTGAGTTCTTGATTATTTTAGTTTTGGATTTTTTACTTTGATTATTACGATCAGTTTGAAGCTTGGATTTTGATTTTCAGATTATTAAAGTGATCGTTGATTTGTTGATTATTCTCGTAAGTCTTTATATCATGTTTTCATTATGTATTGTTGATTATCTGTGTGAAATCATGAGTGGCTAAATACCACGACTGGGGTTGTGGGATCCATGACGTAATTCTAATTGTAATTTCGTAAAACAAGTGAAAGGCAATCTGTGGTTATAATCTGTAGTTTTAGCTTTCGTTATTCATATATCCTGATGAGTGCATGCATTAGGGTGAGCCTATATTTGTCATTTGTTCGAGAGAAAAATGTCAGTTAGGAAAAAGTTGAACTAATCTAATGAATTGGAGTTGAAGTTTGAGTTCAAGAGAAAGAACTTCAACACCAAATCATTGTAAGCGAGGTGAAAATTAGAAACACTCTAGGGCTGAGAGGACGTGAGTGAGAATTGTCTAATTAGGCTGAGAAGTGTCAGACGTAATTAACTCGCATAAATCTTGTAAGTATTGATTTGTGTGAAGCTCAATTACAGAAGAACATTAGAACTAGTTGTGTTATGGTGAACACAATCCTGGTTTCTTCTAATCAACGAAACAACTTGTGAACTGAAAACCCTGTTAATTGTTAATTCAGATTTTTATTACAATCTTAGTTACTATCATACCAAAGCAAAAACCCATTTTACTTTCCGCCATTGTTTATTTAGGAGATAATAACGACATTCAAGTAAACGCGACAGTGAAACCTTTTCTGTAAAGAAATTCTTTGTGGGATCGACCTCAGCTCACGTTGAGTTCTGTAAATTGACAACGACTGTTTACACTTCTTAATTGAAGTGTGAGTGTGGACGTATTAGTGACGTCAGTAGTTTTTTTACTATGATTGTAAGAAAATAAATAGTAAAATTTATTTTATGAAAAAAATTAAGTATCAATCTTTTTATACTTTTATTATTGAAGAAACTCATGATTTTATGTATCAAAAAGACTTTACAATACACTTAAAATTGAGACATGATATAGGTTCATGTGAGAAGTTAATAAAAAGAATTATAGTTCACCCACTTGTGGGCAAACTACCTTTAAATTTATGTGTGATATTTTTGTAGGTTCTGGGTTGACTGGCGGAGTTAAATTTGTTTGTCACGAACACCACAAATGAGCAAAGTGTCCATTTTGGTTTTATTTAAGACAAATTCCCTTTTGGTCTAGTGTTCAAAAGTGTCCATTTTGAGACCGAATTCCATGACACTAAGTGTTAGGATTGTATGTTTATGTTCATATACTTAATTTCTATTAAAGATTTTCTATGATTTTAAACTAATTATTGTTAGTGTCTTACTTCCACATTTATTACTTTATTTTTAAATCTGTTGGATAGTAGGTTGGGCACTTATCTATGAGAGGAGAAGGTAGGTGTCATCATTTGACTTGTTGCTTTTGGATTGTGATAGAGGAATATTATTTTTGACAGCTTACTTAGCTTGGGAATCCTATATTATTCTCATAAAATGGTACTTAGCTTGTATTCTTAAGTAGGTGCAGGCAGATCAATCCTATATTTTGTAATTATCTTTGATTAGTTTTAAAAAAAATCCATACTCGATAGAGATGGATAATTGTTTTGTTTTATAATTAAAAAATTAAAAGGTCGAAAAACACAAGAGAGAAGTATTGAAAATGTATTTAATTTTGATGTGAATTGTTATTTTTATCTCCAAATTATTGACAGTTTTAAAAACACTGATCATTTAGTTGACTGGCTGAATATGAATGCACATTCAATCTTACAACATGAGTGAAATACACCCTTGAATTCTCGTCAAGTTTAAGGGTGTTTTCAACACTTCTCTCGGCTTTTTATTAAGAATTTCATGCTCCTATAAGTGTTTGAGACTACTTGCTATGTCATGTTGTAGATTGGGAGTGTATCTAAATTTAGTTAGTTAAGTAAAAAAAAAAAATTAAAGCTACGAAACTAATAATTTGCATCAAATTCAAAGGTATTTTTAATATTTCTCTCGAAAACACAATGATGACTTTCATACCCATTTTGACAAGGAAAAGTATACGCTGACCTAATTTGTTAATTAACCTTAGTCTACTTATCATAGTTAGGCAAAAGTTGAAGTAAAATATCCTACACATTAATTACTATATTATTTGATAAGAAGTCAACAAAAATTAAAGATATTGCTAGTAGCAAACTCTCAACTTGATAAAAGGTACGAATGAAAACAAAATAATACATTATTTTGTATGCCAGGAGGCACTTCAACTATTTTTTTCATTTTTTGGTTTAATCATCTGGTTTTCGAAGCCTCCTACCTAGACTTCTCAGAAAAAATGTTCCCCCACCAAAGATTTCTTTACCGCATATAATTTCTAAAATAAAAGGATGTGATAAAAAGAAGGGAAAAGCTCAAATATATCATTGAACTTTGAGAAAAGTATTATTTATGTCATCCTTTAAAAGTTTGTATCATCTATGTCATTTCAGTTTGAGGAAAGGTTCATCCATGTCATTATTTATTAATGAAAACGGCATAGATGATCCAAACTTTCAATGGATGACATAGATGAGACTTTTCTCAAAGTTTGATGACATATTTAAGCTTTTTTTTCTTTAAAAATTGATTCAATTAATGATGTGGCTGAATCATAATTGACCACGTGTAAAAAAATGTTTTGTAAAACCGAAATTGTTCTCAGTTAACAAATAACGGCATGGATGATTCTTTTCTCAAAACGGAAATGACATAGATGAGCCAAATTTTTAACGGATAGAATAGATAAACTTTTTTCTCAAAGTTCGATGACATATTTAAGACCTTTTCCTAAAAATAAATAAATTATTGTATAGTACATTACATTTTTGAAATAACATTTTGGTAATCATAAAGATGGAGCAAGCGTAGATATACATATTATTTGCTAAGTTTGTTTTACAAATTAGGTATAACATCAATACTTTGTAAAAGGTACAAAAGTTTGGCTTTCAAAAGTCAAAATGAATTAGTGAAAGCCAATAAAATAAATATTTATTTATTTCCTTTTTTTTATGGGGTTTGGGTGGCGGGGNGGGGGGGGGGGGGGGGGGTGTTATTACTCATTGCCTAATTGTAAAGTTAAAATGAGCATTGGTTCACTTGTTTTCATTCTACAATTCTCACTTCTCTCTACTCAAACATGTCTAAACAAGACAAATCCAATGTCCTTAGCATTTGTAAAAAAATGCTAATTTGTTGTTTATTCTTATACATGTGCGCCATTATCTTTCTCAATAACTCTAATTTTTTATCTACTTCTCAAACAAGAACATCATCCAAAATTGTTGCACAAACCAATATTAGTCACCTTGTTTTTGGACTTTTAGGCAATGAAAGAGCATGGCATCATAGAAAACACTATGTTGAAGCATGGTGGAGACCAAATGTTACAAGAGGACATATTTTTCTAGATGTTCCTCCTAGAGGTGATCTCCTTCCATGGTCCTTAAATTCACCTCCTTATCGAAGATCCGATGATGTTCGAAAACTTGTTAGGGAAACAAATCATGTTGATCCAAGAGTTTTAAGAATGGTTCATGGGATTATGGAAGTGGTTAGACAGGCACATGAAGGGGTAAGATGGGTAATTTTGGGGGACGATGATTCGATATTTTTTGTTGATAATATGGTTGATATTCTTGCACAATATGATCATACGAAGTATTATTATTTTGGAGGACATTCGGAATTTATATTGTCAAATTATTGGTACTCATTTCATCAAGGTTTTGGTGGAGCTGGAATTATATTGAGTTATCCTTTGGCTAGAGAATTTGCTCACAATGTTATGTCTTGCTTAAAGAGATATGCTCATTTGAAATCGTCTAATCGAACAACAATGGTTTGTGTTGCTGACCTTGGAGTAAATCTTACCCCTCTTCAGGGTATTCATCAGGTATGTTCATAATACATAAACTTTGTGATCTTTAACTTGGCCTTGTCGTCTAACTTTGGGTCTGCACAAGTTGGCACTTAAAACTTGTGTAGAGTTGAACAAGTAGCTAGACACATACGTCATACTTGACAATTCACATCTTATATGACGTCCTACGTACATTAAGTCATATAGGACGAGTGTGTCTACTTGGCCTGACGACCAATGTATTATATATGCTTTTTTTTTTGTGTGTGTGGATTTGACTTATCTACCCTGATAATTGCTTTATTTTTCAGGTAATTATTTCTATTTTTACTTAGTAAGTATGATTTTCTTGTAGTTGAATAAATAGTGTAAAAATTAGTTTTACTTTGTCAATGTACAAAATTAAATTCTTTTTATTCTAAAAAGCAAGAGAATTAATTCTCCATTAGTAAAGCCACCTACTTACCCTCCCAACACACTGAAGAATCAAAAGGTCAAAGAAATGAACAAATATTTAGCCAAGTAATTAAGTGCCGTGGCAAAACAAATAATATTTCAAATAAAGCAAATTTTAAGTCTCCTTTTCTGCTATATTAAAAATTTTCCTTATATTAAATGAATTTAACAAAAACAAATTATATGCATATATAAAGCATTTATTATTGGATGAGGAAAGTCTTATCAACTATTGTACAAATTACTTTGAGTGTACTTTTTTCTTTTCCCTAAATGCTACATACTACTAAATAATACTTTTATATTTATACTTTGTAGATTGATCTTCGTGGTGATATATCTGGATTTCTATCGTATCATCCAAAGTCTCTATTAACGTCCCTTCACCATTATGATATGGTTGACCCAATATTTCCCTCTATGACTCGTGCCCAAGCAGGTTCCCACCTCCTTAAAGCTGCATTCTACGATCAATCGCGCATGTTACAACAAACTATATGCCACCATACGTCCAAAAGTTGGACATTTTCAGTTTCTTGGGGATACTCAGCTCATATTTATGAGAAAATTATGCCTAGAAGTTGGATACAACGACCAATTGTAACATTTAGAACATGGCAAAGAAGTCCTACGCAACCACAATATATGTTTGATGTTAGGGGTCCTTCTTGGAATCCTTGTGAAGCTCCTCATGTATTTTCTTCAAGTCCGTTGAGAAAACTCCAAGGGGTGAAATTGTTACTACGTATACTAGAGGATGGCCTCGAGGGATAGGAGCTTGTTTGTCTTCTGGAAATTTTTCTGCAGAGTATATTTCTGAAATTCATGTTTACTCACCAGCAATAAAACGTATCCAGGTAACATTTTCTACCTCCATAATCTCTCATAAGTGTCTCTATGAATTAAGCTTTTGTACGCTAACACTATAAAAATAATAATTTACTATTAGGTCTCCTAAAAGATAATTATAGGCGAATTCTATAAGTTATGAATGCACTTATTGCAACTCGACTAATACACACGTGTTATTAGTAAAGCCAATTGAAGTGAAACATTTATAACATCTTTAGGAAAAAACCCAAAGTACATTTAATTTCCATCTTCTAAATCAACCAAATATTTAAAGTCAACAACTCGACTTTTGTATTTTTATTAACTTTTTGATCTTTTTTATGTCTTTTTCAGATCGATAAATGTGAATGTTGTGACGTAATCCACGAGGAAGGATCGATTAAGGCTGATATCAAATATAGAGAGTGTAAGATAAATGAGTTAATAGCTTGATTGATTCATTAAGTCGTTGTCTAAGAATTTGTATCATGATCCAAGCCAACTCATGGAGGAAGAAGAGGCTACAATATCTATGTTTTAAATGATTCAATTAAGAAAATAGTTGAGGTAGTAGAGATATAAAATTTTAAATATGACAAGTATCACAAATCTAAATATGCACTAAATGAACATGATATGATGTCCTAAAATTAAGCGCACAAATAAATCTATTCTCTTGAAAAATGAGCCCAAAATCGTAGTCAGTTAATTATTTCAATAAATACTTTTTTTTTAAAATTAAGCACAAAATTATGAGTAGTTAATAATCTCAAATCTGATGCAAAATGTAATAAGAAAATTTATTTCTGATAATAATAAAAAATGTCTATATATATATATTGATATAAAATCTTGTTTAGTTATAGGGAGTAAACAATTCAATAATTAATTAAACCTTTGTGGCTAGTTAGTGGTCAATCATAACATTTTTTTTTTCTTATTCAACTCCAAACACCAAGGATACAATCAGAATATTTACTTGTTGGCATCTAAAGAGAAATTAGAAAAAATGTGTGAATCGATGAGGTAATGATTGGGCCAATCATTGTTAATTAGTGAAGAAATTGGAAATATGATTTTAAAATGAACTTAATTCATGTTATACCATCTAGTTTTGATATGATCAGACATTCTTTTTATACGAAAAATGGTAAAAAAGTGTCTTTAAGTTATAATAAATGAATTGGTCGAGCTTTTCCTTAATGAAATGGATTGCACAGAAAAGTCTTAGAACGAGATGCTAAAGTGTTGACTAGTTTGTTTGTCTCGAATACCTAAAAAAAGTAACTACATTGTGATTATAAAGACGACTATCATAATTCATGCAAACAGTGTGTCCCCTCCTTTTGAATGTGAAATGTGATTATGTGAACTTAACACCTTATTACTTCACATTTTTTTTCAGTATATTAATTATTAACTATGTGCTCTTTCTACCTTTTAACTTATTATAAATCGCGTTAAAAAAGTCAACGCCAAAATAATTGTGAGAAAAATAGTTTTAAACTTGTGGAGGAAAATATTAGTCAGTAATTCGAAATGCATAATTATTGGTTCATTACTTTCTGGCGGCACAAGTGGTGACACTAATTTCTTTGTATCTATAGCATTCTAAAAATTAGGAGGTGTAGTCTAGATTAATAGAGAAATGAAGAGTTTGATAGTTGAAAATATAATTTGAAAATAATTATAAGTTTAAATTCAAATGTCAAGAGATCATAGAATTGGTAATTGGGTAAAAATTATATTTATATTTTAAAGAAAATTTTAGTAAGGGGGAGGATTACAAAATGAAGAATCGAATCCAGAATAATAAAATAAAACTTTATATAATCGATCAACCAATTAAATTATTAATATTTCCAAAAATTGGGTACGTAATTTATATTTTGAACTCTAGGATAATTACAAGAGAATGTTGTAGAATATATATATATAGAGATGGAGTGTCCATACTATGTGTAGCCCTACATATCTAGATGTGGAACAAGGGTGCTTTAACGGGCTACTATGAAATAAAACGGTTAGGGCGGAGTTGGAGTGGAGTCAAAAACTAAAGTAGAAGATTTCACTGAACTCAGTAATTTTAATGTAAATTAAGTATTTATCTTAAGAAATTTATTAAAATTTATAAAAAATTATTTATTTAAAATCCTTCAAAGTAGAAGAGTTAGAATTCTAAAATCATAAATTTTAAATACTTGTTTTACCTCTGATTAATGAAAGCAACCAGAAATGACTGCAAAAATCAATCACTCATTTGTTGATAATATATAATTATACATATTGACCAACTTTTTGTCATTTGTATCAAATTAAAATATTCACAAATTAGTAAAAACAGAAATCGTCTCATTCTAAATTAAAATCACCTTTAAGAATGCGGAATATAATTAAATGGGATTGAAATCCATATCAATTGAGTCTGAAAAGAACAACTTTGTAACTCTAGGATTACCTAACTAGTCCCTCCTCACTTTTAAATGTTCTCTTTGAATTTTGCAACCCATTAAGAAATATTCTATCTGTCTAATAATAGTTGTTCATTATTGACTTGACACAGAAATTAAGAAGTAATAAATGATAGGTGTAATTTTATCAAATCATCCTTATTAAATATAAGTCATCTAAACATTCAAAAATAAATATAATTTTTAATAGCAAAAATAAACTAGACACAACATGATACTATTCATTACTCCCTTTGTCCAACAATACTTGTCCACTATTGACTTTGCATACTTCTTAAGGAACTATAAATAAAAGGATAATATTACTATATCACCCTTTGAATATAATATATATAATATCTTGAAAAATGTAATAGGAAAATGACTACAATTAGTGATAAGGGTAAATTAGGAACTAAGTGTAAATTATCCATTGATTTCATAAAGTGGACAGGTATTGTTGGACATTCTAAAATAGTATAGCGGACAACAATTGTTGGACGGAGAGAGTAATTTTATAAGTTGGACAAGTATTGTTGAACATCCCAAAATAGTATAGTGAGCAAATAAAGATGGACTGAAGAAATTATGATTAATACAAGTATTAGACTATAATATCCATTTTACATAATGTTTTAGTATTAGATCCTAAAAATGATTTAGGATATAAGTAACTAATGCGAGAAGAGTAAAATATGGAGGAAAAAGTAGTCTTTTCCTAATATGTTAAAAGGAACATGTAAAAATAAAATATATTTTGAAATAGTTAACAGGACAAAGTAATTACTTTGAGTAAATTAGCACACTAATAATCAAAACAACTACTTAATTTATTTCAAGGATTAGTCATTTTGAAGGCTAAAGAACAAGATGAGAATGAATATACTTGAAAGAAAGATCAAAAACATTGAAAGAAGTGTGAACTCCACAATGGGAGTTGCCTAACCAAAAGGGCGAATCGTCCAGATGGCATGACCACGCCCAAAGTGACAATGTTCACAACTGAAAATAATCGAGGCTGGTCGGCGAATCAAAAGTGAAACGGGCAACTCACCGAAATTGAAAGGCGAACAAGATGATCATTGCCGAAGGTAATAGGACTTGGATGATAAATGAAGGCTTAAAGGTGAACAAAGACGGTAATCGGTGATCTGCCATATATGAAAGACAAGCTTGTATGAGTTTGCCAACTGCGGTTCAAATAGTTGAAGCCCGAAGCAAATGAAAGGCAGGCTAAGGAACTAACGGCAATCCACCGATCAGGCTCAGCGAGCCCGACTATTATCGTCGAGTTGTTCACTTACTGAATTTGGGTCAAATTTTAGAAAACTATAAATATCCCAAAGTAGAGAGAATATCGGAGTTCTTCGAGAGAGTTTTTGGACAGAGTTGGAGTAGAGTATTTTTGAGAGATTTGCGTATGACATATTTCACCTTGTGAAGAACATCTTTAGTTTTGGGGGTTTTTTCAATTTTAATTTTGTAATTGACAATTGGAAGTTGAAATCAAAGTGGGTGTTGATTATAATTGCTTAATTTCATCACATTCATGGTTGCTATCATGATAGATATAATTTTTTTACTTTTTGTGATATGTGGCTTAAACTCCAAGTCTAGGGTTGCAATTATGGGGTTGACTATTGATTTAATGTAGTGGTATTGTGTTTTACTCTGTTTTATTGTTGTTCCATGGATTTAGGCTAATTAGCATGGGGTTAACTTATGGATTAAGGTTGCAAACTTAATCCTAATTTCGATCTCCGATTGATGCTCGAAAGAGATCGATTGGAGTGGGTAATTAGTTTGATACATGCAATTTAGGTTTGATTTCTATAGTTTGCTTGATAGAAGGATTATGATTCAGATCTATTTTTTCTAAATCTGCTCGAAAGAGAGATATCGTAAGGTAATGGGTTGTTTTGGTATTCACATAGATGAGAACGAAAGGAGATTCTATGAACTGATGCTATGAGATCGAAAAGAGATTCGTGTCATTGAAGAGAACTCAGTATATCCATGATTGTTTAGCACTATTGAGCGACATAATTACCCCTATGTGACATCGATTCCAATTCTCGCACCCCTAGATTATTTGTTAATTACTTGAAGTTTAGTTTAATTGTTACATTTGATACTATAAACTCTTTTAGTAAATTTAGTGGAATCATCCACCCATTTGTCTTAGCCTATACTAAAATGAACAAGTCCATATTCTTGATTTCTTAGTTGCATTCTTATCATTATATCATTCCTTGTGAGATTTGATCTCGACTCTTAATTGCATATTTTTATTGACAACAACCGTTACTCTTCAAATTTATTTTTGAGAGTAGTTTGAGCGTTATCAATTACAAATGATACAGTTTTTGATAGGGGGTAATGTTGAGATGGTAGAGGTAGTTTGTGGGAAGACGATTATGGATCGTACACACAGCCATAAGAAGAATCTAATTTTACTAAGGATATGAATTTCCCATATCCATTTATAGTCCTGGAGGAGATTGGGAGGGGAGATAATCTTAAAGTGAGGACATGGTAAGAGAATTAATTCTTGATTTCATGTTATCGAAATTGGAAACTATTTTCTTTCTTTGAGTATTATTATTAAATATTATATAATAACGCTTGTCGAGTTGATCAAATAATCAGGTTTTGTAACACACCTTCATGCAGCTCGAGGCCTTATATTGAGTCGGACGAGTTGAAACGATGTACTTTCGTAATTTATGTGAAGCATGAATATAATGATGAACTCATTCCACATTAGGAATAGTAAGAATGACTCTTGAGTGTGAAAGCAATATTTCATTAAGAAGTGAATGATTTGGAGTGCACGGATCTATGTTACGATATATTAATTTACAAAAACTTCTCATTTTATTTGGACATGTCTAAGTTAATGTACTAGCTTCTTTACTAATGCTAATGAATGAATGGATCGAGCTAGCTCTTCTTTAATGAAAAGAATTGCATAGGGAAGTCCTAGAATGCGAAGCTAAAGTGTCGATTAGTTTATCTTGACTTATATACTTAGGAAAAGTAACTGTATTAATAAAAAGATATTTTTGCTTAGAAAAATAATAAAGATAAGAGGTAGTAGTTCTTCTATGATCAATCTCGTTCCTTTTTTGAATCTGAATGTGAACATAACACCTTATTACTCCACATTTTTTCACTATATATTAATTAATTAATAACTATGAGTTCCTCCACCTTTTAACTTATTATAAATCACACGTTAATTAAGAAAGTCAACGCCAGAATAACCTCAATCCTTCCATTGTGAGAAAAGTAGTTTTAGACTTGTGAAGGAAGATATTAATCAGTAATTCGAAATGCATAATTATTGGTTCATTACTCTGTGGTAACACTAATTTCTTTGTATCTAAAGCATTCTATGAATTAGAAGGTCTATTGTATAGATCACAACTCAATTGTTTTATCCTTGGTCTAAATTAATAGAGAAATGAAGAGTTTGATAGTTGAAAATATGATGTGAGAATAATTATAGGTTTAAATTCAAATGTCAAGAGATCATAGAAATTGGTAATTATTGGATAAAAAAAATTGGGGGTGGGGGAGAGGATTACCAAACGGAGAATCGGACTCAGAATAATAAAGTCGAATTTTAGATAGCCGATCAATCAACTAAACTACTAATATTTCTCGTAGTTGGGTAACTATATTCAGGGGTGGCACTGCCTTATAAAAGTTAAGGCATGTGCCTTAGGCCCCCAATTTTGGAAGGCCTCAAATTTTTATCAAGAACAAATTATGTGTTATTTTTTTATTAAAAAAATTAATTATTTATAATAAAAAGTATATATATATATATATATATATATTATATTTCTTTTCTAACATTCACATTATTTATTTTTTTAAACTCACTTTTGCTTAAAGTTTGTCAACTTATTGCTTATAGAATTGTGCTAACAATTCATATAATGATTGCTTTAATAAAATAATATTTTTCAACGTTAATTGATAAAATTTTACCTAAAACTAATCATTTTAAATAAAAAGAAGTACTCAAAAAAATCATTTATAAAAAAATTAAGTAATAATTTGCATCTAAATAGTTATAAAAATAATTTTTAAAATAAATATATATGAAATTTGTTAGACCTCAATTGAAATTTTACTTTAGGCCCCCAATTATGTTGAACCGCCTCTGACTACATTTTAAATTACTCTAGGATAATTACAAGAGAATGTTGTAGAATATATAGAGAGAGAGTGTGTCCATACTATGTGTAGCTCTACGTGTCTAGTAGTGGAACAAGGGTGCTTTAATGGGCTACTATGAAATAAAACGGTTAAGGCGGAGTTGAGTTGGAGTCAGAGACTAAAGTAGAAGGTTCAACTGAATTTAGTAATTTTAATTTAATTTAAGCGTTTATCTTAAGATATTTATTTGAAATGTATAAAATTTATTAATTTAAAATCCTTCAAATTAGAAGAATTAGAATTCTAAGGAAAGCAACGATAAATGACTACAAAACTAATCATTCATTTGTTGATAATATATACTATATACTAGATATAGGACCCCGTGCCAGCATGGGGCCCAATATATATATATATTTTTTAATTTATGTCATATTATGGAATTTGAGAAGTTATTGAAATTTTTATATGATTTTAAAAATATTTTAAATTTTTAGCTATTGTGATTTGTAGTACTTTTTTTTAACATAATTTTGAAAAAAATATTTATTACTCTGTTTGTTCTAATTTATATGGCACACGCAGAATTTTAAATATTAAGCATTTTTTATATGTCTCTTTAATATATTAAGTTGTTAATTATTGTATTTTATTGTACATTTTGAACCTAATTTTTTAATAATATATGTTATTTGCCATGTCCCAATTTATGTGACATTAATTGATAGATTTGTTGGAGTCGAGAGATTTATTTTGTTAATTATTGTAATTTATAGTTTTTTTTTT
>NC_064292.1:8998114-9033337 GCF_019186545.1 Solanum stenotomum | reverse complement strand
TAATAATAATAATAATAATAATAATAATAATAATAATACATATATAATAATAATACTACTAATAATAATAATTATTATTATTATTATTATGGTGGGGCCCACTTATATATTTTATATAGTAAATATTGGACATTTGTAATGTTTTTATTGGAACAATGGTAGTAATCCTAAACTCTTCTAATATATAGTAATATTGACCAACTTTTTGTCATTTGTATCGATTTAAAAGAAAAATCCTTTTGGCCTGAAAATTTGGCCAAAATTTGGTCAGAATGGGAAAATAACATATTTTACACTATGTTATTTTATCTTTTTGAACATTTTTAGCCTTTAACTTTAATACCTTTTAATTAAAAAATGGAAAAAAGAGCAGTTTATTTTAAAATAAAAAAGATATTATAGACTTTTTTAATTTCTGACCAAATTTTCTGATCATTTAATATTATCCGATTTAAAACATTCAAAATTTAGTGAAAACAGAAATCGTCTCATTCTAAATTAAAATCACCTTTAAGAATACGGAATATAATTAAATGGGATTGAAATTCAGAACAATTGAGTCAGAAAAGAACAACTTTGTAGCTCTAGGATTAACTAACTAGTCCCTAACTTTTAAATGCTCTCTTTGAATTTTGCAACCACCCGTTAAAAAATACTTCATTTGTCTAATAATACTTGTCCATTATTAATTTAGCATAAAAATTAAGAAGCAGTAAATGATAGGTGTAATTTTACCAAATCACCCTTATTAATTATAAGTCAACTAAATATTGAAAAATAAATATAGTATTTAATAGCAAGGGTAAAATAGAGACAACATGATAAACTATTCATTAATTTTTATATTGGGCAAGTATTGTTGAACTTTCCAAAATAATATAGTGGACAAATAAAGATGGACAGAGAAAATAATGGTTAATACAAGTATTAGACTATAAAAATCCATATTACATAATGTTTTACTATTAAATTTTGAAAAATGATTTAGGATATAAATAACTAATGCAAGAAGTGTAAAATATGAAGGAAAAAGTTGTCTTTTTCTAATATGTTAAAAGAAATAAGTAAAAATAAAAAAATATTTTTGAAATATCTGACAAGGAAAAGTGAACATAGAAAAGTAATTGCTTCGAGTAAAATAGCACACTAATAATAAAAACTACTTAATTTATTTCAAGGATTAGTCATTTTGAAGCCATTCTCCATACATAAAACATTATTTTATGAATTGGAGTTGCTAGATAACTTAGAGATGCAATTCCTAAAAATTCCTTGTGGTAAACTTAACAATAGTTGTCTTTTCCTAAAAGATATTTTCCTTACAAAAATACATTCTGTCCAACAAATAGTATAATGGATAACTATTGTTGGACGGAGAGAGTAATTTTATAAGGTGGACAAGTATTGTTGAACATCTCAAAATAGTATAGTGGACAAATAAAGATGAACAGAAGGAATAATGATTAATACGAGTATTAGACTATTATATACATATTACATAATGTTTTACACTATGTTTGGATTATTGTTACCTATTGTTTCATAATGTATTGTATTGTATTGTACTCTATTGCACGGTACTATATGGTAGAAACAATGTTTGGCTAGACTGTATTGTTTGCTGCTGTTTAATAACATTTTTATTGTTTGGTTTGACTGTATCGTATTGTATTATAATTTATAAATTTACTAAAATATCCTTAATTCTTCTAGGGTAGGAGGTTTGACTAGAATTAAATAATCTAGGGTAAAGGGTAAAATAGTATTATGAAATATTATGTAAGGATATAATTGGAAAAAGAAATTAAGTAACAATGGGAACACACCAAATCGGTTGTTCCATAAATGGGGGTTTTCATTGTTTCGTAACAATGAAATTTAACAATACAACACAATACACTTTAAGTAACAATAAAAAAAAACATTGTAGATATGGTAGCGATCGATACAATACAATACAATGGATAACAATTATCCAAATAGAATGTTAGTATTAGATCTTGAAAAATAATTTAGGATATAAATAACTAATGCGAGAAGTGTAAAATATGGAGGAAAAAGTTGTTTTCTCCTAATATATGTTAAAAGGAACAAGTAAATATAAAAAATATATTTTTGAAATAATTAACAAGCAAAAGTGAACGGACAAAGTAATTGCTTTGAGTAAATTAGCACACTAATAATCAAAACAACTACTTAATTTATTTCAAGGATTAGTCATTTTGAAGCTATTCTCTATATATAAAGCATTATTCTATGAATTGGAGTTGCTAGATAACTTAAAGATGCAATTCCTAAAAATTCCTTGTGGTAAACTTAAAGAGATAGTAGACTTTGTTTAATTTAAAGATTATAGCACATGAGTTGAGACTCCATGAAGCAACCTTTACGTAGAATATCTTGATAAGAAAAAGTATAAGCTGACTTCATTTATCACTCTTAAATTATTTTAAAGTTAGACAAATTTTTGAAGTTAAATGTTCCACTAAATATTATTTTCAAATATTTAAATTAATAAGATTAAATAGAAATAGATATTACTACTTGTAGCAAACTCTTGACATTTAAGACATGGAATAAAAAATATACCATACTAGTCCTTTTCGCCCCAAATAATTTATTAAAATGGTACATCACAACGCAAAATATTAACACTATCAGGTCATATAAAAGATAAGTATTTGTAAGTGAAACTAATTAATTATCATAATAAAATAGCAGTAACTTGTTATAACAAGTTAATTAATATTTGATGATGTGCAAAAAAATGATCATTACATTATCAATAATTAAGTTAAACCATGTCACAAACACTAAGAAAATCGGGATTAAATATACAAAAGTACTTAGGCTTTAGAAAGTCAAACCATGTTTAGGAAAAATTAACAACAACAATATTTTAATAAGTCAAAGAATTTGTTGAAAGCAAAAGTGGCAAATATTGTTAGCACATACAAATCATTGTTAACTTCCAAATGAAAAAGAGTTTTTCTATTGTGTGTGGGGGGGGAGGGGGATAAAGGGTGGGGGTGGAGGTGGACTCATCCCTTAAAACCTTGTAAAGGGAAAATAACTCATATTATAAGAATCAAATGATCATTGATTCATTTGTTTCAATTCTATAGTTCTCTCTACTCTATATTCTCTCAAACAATATGTCTAAATTTGACAACTCCAATGTCCTTAGCATTTGCAAAACAGTCCTAATTTGTGGTCTAGTCTTATATGTGACAACCATCATTGTTTTCAATGACTCTAGTTGTCCATCATCTGATCTTTTGTCTTCATTAAAATTCACAACATTACCTTCTTATGATTCTCAAACAAGTACATCATCAAATGTTGCACAATCCAAAAGTTCCACTAACATTAGTCACCTTCTTTTTGGTCTTTTAGGGTCACAAAAAGCATGGCACCATAGAAAATCATATATTGAATCATGGTGGAGACCAAATGTTACAAAAGGATATCTTTTACTAGATGTTCCTCCTCAAGGTGATCTTCTTCCATGGTCTTTAAATTCACCTCCTTATAAAATATCAGATGATGTTCCAAAACTTGTTGATGAGACCAAACATGTCGATGCAACGGTTCTAAGGTTGGTTCATGGGATAATGGAGGTGTTTAGAGAGGAATATGAAGGTGTAAGATGGCTAGTTATGGGAGATGATGATTCAATATTTTTCTTGGATAATATGGTTGATATTCTTGCACAATATGATCATACGAAATATTATTATTTTGGAGGACATTCAGAATTTATATTATCGAATTATTGGTACTCATTTAATCAAGGTTTTGGTGGTGCTGGATTTATTTTAAGTTATCCTTTGGCTAAAGCATTGGCAAGAGATATGATGTCTTGTTTAAAGAGATATGCTCATTTGAATGCTGCTGATAAAACAACAATGACTTGCATTGCTGATATTGGTGTCAATCTTTCTCCTCTTTTAGGTGTTCATCAGGTAAAAACGTTGTTTTTGTTTTGCCAAATGTGAAAATAAATAAATAAAAAGGACGCTTTTAAGTCAATCAAACTAGCTTAGAAGTTTGTGAAAATGTCATACTTTTTAACAAGTATTAATTCCTGGAAATTTGAATTGCAGATTGATTTACGTGGTGATCTATCAGGATTTCTATCATCTCATCCAAAGTCTCTATTAATGTCACTTCATCATTTTGACATGGTTGACCCAATTTTTCCCTCTATGGATCGTGCACAATCAGGATATCATCTCCTAAATGCTGCAAATTATGATCAATCACGAATGTTACAACAAACAATTTGTCACAAAAGGTCTACTAGTTGGACATTTTCAATTTCATGGGGATACTCGGCACATATTTATGAGAAAATTATGCCTAGAAGTTGGTTACAAAATCCAATTGAAACATTCAAGACATGGGGAAAAAGTCCTAAGCCACCACATTACATGTTTGATACTAGGAGACCTTCATGGGATCCTTGTGAAGCTCCTCATGTATTTTTCTTTAAGTCCGTTGAAAGAACTCCAAGAAATGAAATTCTTACCACCTATGTTAGAGCATGGCCTCGAGGAATTGGAAATTGTTCGTTTACTGGAAATCATTCTGCAGAGTATGTATCAGAAATTCATGTTTACTCACCAGCAACAAAACGTATTGAGGTAATGGTTTTTTTACTTTAATTTTCCTAACTAATTTCTATATAAGTTTAACTAGAAAGATTAATTAAGAGTTACTCAATATAGTTAAAAATGCAATCATCTAATGAAGGAATAAGTATAAACAATTTTTTAGAGAATTTTATATATAGATATTATATATTCTAAAATTGACCAACTCTGATCCCATATGGCATCATCTAAGTTTTATATATTTTTTATAAGTTCTCTTCTGCAATAATGTCATGACTTTTTTTAATTAAGTCAATGGCTTATAAATTAATCTTTTGAACAATTCCTGAGTGAATAGCTAAAAGTTGAAGAAAACTAATTAATAACTTGCAACTTATGTCCTGATTAAACTTATTACACATTAATCATTATTTTTTTGTGATTTTTTTTTTTTTGAAGTTGTAGATTTTTCTCATATAAAAAAATTAGCTAAGATGCATCTCCTTTCGTATGTGCTTCTATTTTTTCTGTATAATTTTGTTTTGTAAATTCTAAAATTAATTACATTTAAAAGGTGGAATTAGGTATACCCTATATATATATATATATATTTAATTCATAAAATAAGGAATTTGTATATCATGTTAAGGACTAAACTTTCTTTTGGTTGGTTTTAGTGCTTCTTTCGTGCATAAACAACATGTAGCATTAATTAAAAGTCAACCAATCACAATGTAACGTGCTATTAATGAAGATGAAACATTAAATAACAATTTTTTCATATATTTTATTTTTTCAGATCGATAGATGTGAATGTTGTGATGTAATTCATGAGGCAGGATCGAATAAGGCTGATATCAAGTATAGGGAATGTAAGGAAGATGAGATAATAGCTTGATAAATTCATCAAGTTATTATATGTGCATTTATGCCGATATTTTTTCTTCTTAATTATCTATAGCGATAATTGTTGTGTATTTAATTCAAAATTGCTGAAAAAATGTGTAACACGCATAAATTTGTAGCATATATACATGATTTATAAGGAATTTCAAGAAATTCTATTTTGATTTACAATGAAAGGAACACACATTATTGAATAAATAAAGTACTTGTCAAACTTAAAGTATTAACGAAAAAAACTGAGTCTTTATTTTCCATAAACAAATATATAGAAAAAATATTGATAAAAGAATGTATCAAAGTAAAATATCTGCCATCCCATTTTTCTAAGGAGACGATAACCATATAGCTTGTGTTGTGGTATACTCATCAAAATTCAAAACTAGGGCATTAAATAGATGGATCGGATTGAATTTCTGATGTGTTAAAATGAATTGAGTTAATAAATGAATGGATTATTAATTACATATAAAAGATACTTGGATTGAAATAAGCTAAAGGTCAGGTCATAACTCAACACGTCCAATTCTTACTAAGTTTTTTAAATATTTATTTATTTTCTTATAATTTATTTGAGTACCTAACTTAAAAAATCAATTGACATAAAGTTTCGCATATGTCAATTTGAACTGCATATTCGTCCAGTTTAATTTTTTTAAAAAAAAGGAATTTTCATAAATAAGTATAGTTTTGACCATAATTATGAATAGCAATCATAATATGCCTAAATACAATTCATAGCAACAGTTTTAGAGAGAGAGATAGGAGATCGGGATCGAGCTAGAGAGATATATATTAAAAGAGAGAACTGAAGATACAACTTACATCTCAAAGGAAACATAGATACATAGATCACATATATACAATCTCATATATATCTCTCTCAAATCCGACTCGCTTTTGTTCTCTCTTTCCCAAACTTGCACACAGATACACACATTGGCTTTGAAACTGAAACATAGATACGCATACAATGTATCACTTCTAAAATAAATACACAAACACAAAAAAAAAACATCAATACAATGTTTGAATATTGTATAACCTTGTATCAATTATTATTTTTCGATACACCGATACAATCTGATAATGATTTTATCATTTTTTTTCTGTTATCAAACAATTTTTTGATATGTATCTATATGTATCAATTGAATATATATATATATATATATATATAACTGATACATAAATACAAGTAATTGTATCAATTTAAGAAGAAGAGAAAATTCAAAATGAATTTTTTTTTTAATACAATCTAATAAATATAAATATTGAATGACAAATAAAAAATTTCGAATAAAAAATTATATAGAGAAGTTTGCATCAATTAGGGCCCAATTAGCCTCAAGCGAAGCATCAGAACACGTGTATGCTACTTGACAACCTTTTTAGTGCACAACGTATAATAATTTTTCATATTGAATCGTCGATTCAATTTTTATAGCTTATATAAAAAAGTTTCTTAGAAAGATTAAAGAATATAAAAAAAAATCCCATAAAACAAGAGAATTTGTAGTCTTTCCATTCGGGTAATGCTAAATGGCCAGAAAATTTGGCTAGAATTTGGTCAGAAATTTACAAAGTCTATAATATCCTTTTTATTTCAAAATAAACTAATCTTTTTTCCACTTTTTTAATTAAAAGGTATTAAAGTTAGAAAGATAAAAATACTCAAAAAGGTAAAATAACATAGTGTGAAATATATTATTTTACCATTCTGGCCAATTTTTTGGCCAAAAAATTTTTTCCTTTTTGTATAGGCTTGTCACCTTAGCCTTTTTAGCAAACATATTTTATTACATGATCCATAGCCGCTACAACTTACTGCAAATCACATAAGGAATATAAATCGCACCAGACAAATAGTGGCTGCAAATCACATAAGGAATGTAAACCACACTAGGCAAGTATTATGCAACAGACTCGAATGTAAACCGCACTAGGTAAGTGCTATGCAATAGAATCGACTCAAAAGGCATTGAGAAGGAAATGTAAACCGCACTAGGCAAGTGCTATGCAACATACTCGACTCAAAAGACATTAAGGGGGGGATCGATCCCAAGTCATCCGTGTCAATGACTATCCTCCAAACCAACTGATCCATCCCAAGCACCCCTTCATTTTCTGTGGCTATATGTATGAACCAAAAAAATCTCCTATTCCAAGATATACCAACAATTTGGTTATGGAAATCTTTTTTTGTATGCCACGTTTATTTTACAACCAACTATGTATATTTTCTCTAAATTTAATTATTTTTTTTCTTCACTTGAAATTGTACAGTTTTTTATTTCAAGCTTTGCTTCTATTTTTCTTTAATTAAAAAATGAAGATCCCAAGTGGTTGTTCATCAAAAAAAAATTAAAAAAATGAATACATTCTTTTGAACATATTCAAATATTTATTAATTTGAGTTATTTAAGATATTAGAAAACTTGGTTGAAAAATGAGAAAATAAAATCAACATTAACGTAGTATTAATCGATCAAGCTATTATCTCATCTTCCTTGCACTCCCTATACTTGACCTCGGCCTTCTTGGATCCATCCTTGTGAACGATGTCACAACATTCACATCTATCAATCTGGAAAAAAGATTAAAATAACAAGAAATTAAAATAAATAAAACTATATAATTATAGAGGTGATTTTTGTAACTTAATTACTATCGAGAATTTTATATTTTTCTTTTAACCCATATTTATGTATAAACATTGTGTATACACTAGTATACACTTTATACAAGATTGATATACTATGTATAATGATGGGTTATATTATGTAAATATTTTCAACCCCCGCCCCTACCATCACCACCACCACCACCAAATAAAATGTCACATGTTTCAACCTAAGAGCATTCACAAATGATAAAGAAAATCAATGTAATTTTGTTAATTAGATCTAATTAGGTGTAATTTCAACCAAGGATTTGAAAATACAGCTAATGAATTAAATAACTTGCTAAGAGTATAATCATATTTATTTTTATGAAATGAGTTTTTTCTACTCACGAATTACATAATTATCTTTGTTGTCCCAAAATTATCAAGCGATGCTTAGAGTCATGATCTATACTACGTTATATATATGTCTCAATTTATGTGATACATTCGATTATTAAGAGTTAATTTGACTAATTTTTTAAGATAAATTACGTTAAATCAATTCTATATTTTAAAATTAAAATTTAAATATTTAAAAATTATACGAAAATTATTATAAGTTGCAATTATTTTCATGTCAGTATAAAAAAAATACATTTTAAAAATATTGATCAAATTTAATATAATTTGAATATCAAGAAGAAAAAAGTGTCGTATAAGTTAGGACGAGAGAGTAGTAGTTTGGACGGCTAAAAAAATTAGCTAACATATACTATAAGATAGATAAACTTATTACATTTGGTGCCAATCTTTTGTCTTAATTATGAAAGTCATAATTTATCAATGATTAGATTTCTTTTTTTAAAAAAAAAAACACGTTAAATGATGTTGATGCAATTCCAAATGGTGTAAGGAATCAGTAATTAAAGTCCTTATCAAACTAATACTATTTTTTATTTGGCATGACCTATTTTTAAAACATACACAAGCTAATACTATAATCTGTTTTTTTTCACTAAACAATGTTTCTTTTACAATATAATATATATATTCAAACATGTTAAGGGAGATAATCACAGAATGTGTCCGTCATTTATGAAAAAGTTGTGTTAGAATATTTCTGTATGAAAAAACATCAACATTTATCGATGAAATCCATGCAAAATAATAATAATATATAAACATAAAATAAAAAATTATCATATAAAAAATAAAAACAAAATACTTGAATAAGACTTATTCAAACTTATGAGATATATTAATTAATTAATAAGAGATATATTGATAATAATGTACAAATGGAGGGATATTTTAGTCTTCAAGAAAATAATTTTCTGCTTCTGCTTCTGCTTTTTTTAAGAAGCAAAAATTTTCAGTTTCTTCTCAACAGCAAAAAAACTGTTTCTGCTTCCAATTAATAGCAGTTTTGAGAATTTGTCAAACACTATTTTTTTCAAAAAGAAAACATTTTTGACCTCCCAACAACAATGTCAAACATGCTCTAAAGATAGTTGATAAGCAGATATAAAACTGTTAAAAGCACTCTCAGACGATGTTGAAATTGATTTTATAAATAAGCAATAAAACGTGTTTAAATAAAATTATTGAAACCAAACTAAACAATTATTGCTTTTAGTTAAAAAAAAATCCTAATAATTAAGCATTTTTCTACTAAAATGACTGAAATAAAATTATATTAAAAAGGAATGGGTGATGGAAATAGAATAAATAGATAAGTAAAAGTTCGGTTTTAGGAAGAGTATTTTGGAAATTACAAAATATATGTTAAAGAATAAATTGTAAAAGGTTTGGTCTAACCAAAAATATTTATAAGGTATAAAACTAAATCATAAATTAGAGGTGACTAACTTATGGTTGTTGGATGATTTTTTGAGAGTAAACACTTGACTTATAAGCACTTTTATGTCATAAAAATGTATTTATAAACTAATTGACCAATTTATAAGTTTAATCGGATATACTTATAGAAAATAGAGAATATCCGATTAAAAAAAAAGGTCAAGGAAAGGGAGCTAGACTAGCACTTACAAGACAAAGAGTGGCATGCTATACTAAAGTAGAATGAAAGTACCTCCCAAAATAGAATAGTACATTTCAACTTTCTTGACAAATAGCACATATCATTGCTTAGTTTCTATTTATCATGGGGTATCATACTTGATTATCAGTATTAATTTGTACCCAATTTCTTTAAAATTATTGAAGGTTTATTTATTTCGAAATAATTTCAGATATGTAATGTAAAAAGTTAGGTTTGACAAAGCTAAACTTTATAAACTTTAGATATTTCTGCCTCAAGTTCAACTTTATGTCTGAAGCCATATAAAATTTCAAACATATCTAAAGTTATTCTGAGGTAGAAAACTTGTAAATTTACATATACAAGTATGGTTTAAAGTCCCAATATCGAGTATACGTGCACTCTTAATGAAGAATACTCAGAGGATTTTTTTTCTTTTTGCACACAAATTTAGTCCATTCAACTAACGGGGATGGTATTTAAATAGTAATCTCAAAAAAAGCTATTTAATTTGAATGAACTATTTTAAAAAAAAACATATTTAATCGTAAAACTAATATATACTACTCCTATATATATTGAGAATTTATGAGGATAGGAAAAGGAAATGAAAAGGCATTACCTGAATACGTTTTATTGCAGGTGAGTAAACATGAATTTCAGAAACATACTCTGCAGAATGATTTCCAGCATACAAACAAGTTCCAATCCCTCGAGGCCATGCTCTAGTATATGTTGTAAGAATTTCATTTCTTGGTGTTCTCTCAACGGACTTGAAGAAAAATACATGAGGAGCTTCACATGGATCCCCCGAAGTACTTCTAACATCAAACATATAACGTGGTGGATTAGGACTTTTTTGCCATGGTTTAAATGTTTCAATTGGTCTTTGTATCCAACTTCTAGGCATAATTTTCTCATAAATATGAGCTGAATATCCCCAAGAAACTGAAAATGTCCAACTTTTAGACCTATGGTGACATATAGTTTGTTGCAACATGCGTGATTGATCATATTGTGCAGCATTTTGAAGGTGGAATATTGATTGTGCACGATCCATAGAGGGAAATATTGGGTCAACCATGTCAAAATGGTGAAGAGACATTAGTAAGGATTTTGGATGGGATGATAGAAATCCTGATAAATCACCACGTAGATCAATCTGTAAGATAATAAACAAATATTAATAAAGAAAAAGTAAAAATACCAAAAAAAATCAAGAATTTTTAGTCATCTAGCTATACAACGTAATTTTTCAGTAAAAGAGTGTTAGATGACAATTGACACTCCTTGGATACACCCGCCACTAGAGGTAGCATGTTATATTGTTAAGTGTATCCGCGATAATCTCATTCTTTATCCTAAGAGGGGCCAACCCCCGTTTTTTTCTATTTCTATGTATGATATTTGACTTGTATATTATATAGTTAACTTAATTACCTGATGAATGCCTTGAAGAGGAGATAGATTGACACCAATATCAGCAATACAAGTCATTGTTGTTCTATCAGCAGCATTCAAATAAGCATATCTCTTTAAACAAGACATCATATCTCTTGCCAATGCTTTAGCCAAAGGATAACTCAATATAATTCCAGCTCCACCAAAAGCTTGATTAAATGAGAACCAATAATTCGATAATATAAATTCCGAATGTCCTCCAAAATAATAATATTTCGTATGATCATATTGTGCAAGAATATCAACCATATTATCCACGAAAAATATTGAATCATCGTCTCCCATAACTACCCATCGTACACCTTCATGTCCCTCTCTAAACACCTCCATTATCCCATGAACCAACCTTAGAACCGTTGCATCGACATGTTTGGTCTCATTAACAAGTTTTGGAACATCATCTGATATTTTATAAGGAGGTGAATTTAAAGACCATGGGATAAGATCATCACCTTGAGGAGGAACATCTAGTAAAAGATATCCTTTTGTAATATTTGGTCTCCACCATGATTCAATATATGATTTTCTATGGTGCCATGCTTTTTGTGACCCTAAAAGTCCAAAAAGAAGGTGGTTAATGTTAGTGGAACTTTTGGATTTTGCAACATTTGGTTGAGAACTAAAAGGTGTCCATTTCAATCTAAAAGAAGACAAAAGTTCAGAAGATGGACAATTAGAGTCACCAAAAAAGATAATAAAGCTTAAGTATAGAACTAAACCAAGAATTAACATTGTTTTGGAAATGCTAATCAGTTTAGATTTGTCACATGTAGACATGTTTGAGAGAATACTAGGTGGAGAAGAAGAAGGGAAAATAGTGAGCATATACTCATGTGGTTCTATGGCATGAGTTATGTGTTATATATATTGGCAAGTTTTAAATAAAAAAACAATTCTAACTTAGTTCATAATTTGACCACAGTTGTGATGAGATAGGTGAGATCTCTCGACTCTTAATTAGATGTCTCAAATTCAATTTCTGGTAATGGAAATAATCCTATTGGGAGCATCACAAATATGGGCCTTACCATATGTGAATCCAGAATTTAGTTTGACTCTAATGCAGATACAGAGCACCAACTTATAAAAAGGTACTTAGATGACAAAGTATGGGGAAGATACTGTCACATACGAATTCAAAATTTAATCGGACTCCAAAATGAATACTCTAACACCTGAATAAAAAGGTAGATGACAAAGGTAATTTACACAATCATTTTCTTTTGGAACCTAATAGTTTGTCTTAATGTATTTGTCTTATTGGCTTTCGACGAACTCTATGAGCTAAACATGTAAAACAAACTTTAGTATCTCTTGTCCCAACTTTATAAAATTTAGGAAAGATACTTTTTCGTTTAAAACTTTAATATTATATCTAGCAACTTTTATTTTTATTTTTTTGGAACCTAAGTGCAGTGGCGGACTCAGATTTTTTATTCAGGGGTTCGAAAAATAAAAATATAAATGTGTAAATAAGCCTTTAAAAACGGGACCCTTGAATTCTTTTGGGTTTAAAACCACACTTTTAGCACATTTTATAAAATAAATAAAAAACTAAAAAAAACTTGAAAAACAGAACTGCAAATAAAAAAAAACTGAAAAAAATAAAACACTATCACTGAAATTTGAATTGGTGACGTGAAGCTTAATTTCAAGGGGACTTGCCATTGCGCCATCAGTTTCTCCGTGTTATTGAGGGGGTTCAAAATATATATCTACACAGAAAATTTACCTTATATATACAGTGTAATTTTTTGCCGAGGGGGTTCGGGTGAACCCCCTAGAATCCACGTGGGTCCGCCCCTGCCTACGTGCATGCGGTAAATTTGACGATCTCGGTTGAAACGGTGTTGACAAGAAAATCAATCTCTAGCGTCCTTTATGGGATGTAAGAGCAAGGAGGATCCTATCATAAAGGAGAAGAAGGAGTAGGAGGAGTCAGTTTTCTTTGAAGATCGAGGAACGTAGTGTCGGACAATTATGTCATTAGGAAGAAGTCTTCTACAGAAGAAAGCCTGTTACGAGTAAGTGGAGAGGAAAGATCTCTAGAGATTCTTATCTCATTCCAGTGGCTCAACCAGTAACCAATGGCAAAAATTCAAAAATCCATGATTTCCCTATATCACCTATTGCACCAACTCAGTCACCCTCATAAATCACTAGTAACTTTGAAAATATTATTCATTTTGCTTTATCAACACGATAAAATATTATTGATGAGTAAAATAATTCATTTTAATCCGTAAAAAGAAAATAAGATTAACAAATTAATTAAATGATCACATTCTTTTCTGACTAAGGTTGCTTCATATAAGCAAGTCAACGTTTTTTCTTTAAGTTGGAAATTTCTTGGAAGTGAATTTTGTTAACTCCTTTAATAAGACTGCCCTTCGTGCAACACAAGATAACAATTAACAGAGAATTAAATGCTTTAGAAAACACTAATCAGCTGGCTTGAGTATTAATTTTTTTGTTTGTCTGGAGCTCTTGAGTTTCAACTAAATTCAGATCGCGCATTCGACACTACAGGGCTAGGGATGGCAATGGGGCAGTGTAGGGCAAGAGCGGTGTGGGTTGAGCTTAACCCGTAAAATTTTTAATCCACCCCGCCTCGCACCGCATAACAACTCTTTTCATTTTCAACCCACCTCGCTCCGCCCCATATAGATCCGCCCCGCATAATTTTTTTAATAGTTTCTTTTTCTAGTTATGTTTGATACTAAAAAATAAATTCATTTTTTTCCTTAAGTTGTATTAATTTAATAGGATAGTGACTTAAAATTTTATTTTTTAGAGGTCAATAGGGAAATATGCAAGAAATTGTATTATTTTTTATTGAACCATTTTCATTTATTATGTTGAATATTTTAGTAGCTTTAATGAAATTATCTTAATAAATAATGTTCTATCACTCTCATAACATGTAAAAAGTTAAAATTAAGTTTGAACCCTCATAAAATCACATATACCCGCAACCCGCCCCGCCCCACATTAATTTTTAAAAAACTCACTTCAACCCACCCGCATCCGACCCGCCCCACACAACCTTAAACCTGCCCCACCCCACATAGCTTTAAACCCACTCTGCCCCGCATCCGCCCCGCTCCATTGTCATCCCTATGCAGGGCCAGTTGGAGTGGTACTCTCAATAGGATTTTCTCCGTACCTAAGCTCGAATCAAGATCTCTGATTAAGAGTAAAGCAGTCATATCACTACATCACAACTCATATTGATGCTCGAGTATTACTTAATAATGTACTAACTTTTAGTTTCTCCAAGTCAACTACGTACGTATGAAACATTAATTTAGCCTAGTAATTGTGATAAAAGTAGAGACTTAGGATCTATTCAGTCATCGATATTGCAAACAGAAATTTTTTTTGCAAAATTTGTTTGACCATATAATTGTGTTTTTTGTGTGAAATTTTAAAAGTCAAATCTCCTAAAAACTTGTTTTGGGCCAAAAAGTTATGGCAAAATCTTTTTAAAATTTAAAACTTATCCCAAAATATTATATTTTACAAGACAATTCATCTATTTATGACTCCCACTAATACGTATTACCCTTTTCGGTCATCTAATCTGAAAATTTATATTCATCATGAAGGAATTATTTGTAGAATGTGAAAAGATCATATTAAATAATAACTCATTACTATCATGATTATTTTTACGGATGGATCTCCGTAACTAATATGAGCATTGATGTGAACGTTGTAGTAGCTAATAATTGTGTTATTAGTAGTTTTTATAAAAATATCGTGTTATGATTTTAGAATATGTATTATCTAGTTCATTACAAAAATGATAATTTTGTGCCAAACTTGTGGGTATTTTTTAATATAGTTTTTAGAACTTATTAATATAAGTCACGTTTTATGTTTTTTCAAAAATAAAAATGTGAAATATGTTTTCAAAAACTATGACCAAATATATTTTAAAACGCTAATCCAAAGTTCACTCAAATCTGATTTCCAAAAATATTTTTAAATCTATTAGCTTAATTCTCTTTTTCAAGATCTTTTTTCTTAAGAGATTTGAATATTCAACTTTTTTAGCCCACATAGGCATCAAGAAGATGCATATATAGCATAAGTTACAACCAGAAAGGATGTTAGTTAGCTTATTTAAAGAGCAGAAATTAAATAAGCTAACTAAACATTTGGCTTTAAGATTGAAATTCCTTCGAATCATCTGTCATTTCTTTTGTTTCAGATTTTCTCACTCACATTTTTGTCAAGTTTAGTTAGGAATTATTAGGACCTATTATTGGGTGACCCCATGCATGGATACATAGAGTTGGCAAATTAGCCCACCAAATATAACTAGACCTATTGAAGTTAACCTTTTTTTTTTTTTTAACTATTGAATTGTAAATTTGTTGCTATTTGATTTGTTCATGAATGATTTCATTGTTAGTTGATTTTTTTATTTTTAGTTAAGACAATGCGTGCGCATATATATATATATATATATATATATATATATATATGCACTAGTGAGCATAAATACCGGAAAACCAAAAAATTGAACCGACCAAACTAATTCAATTCTACAGTTTTGATTTTTCGGTTTGGTGTTGGTGTTATTTTCAAAAGTTCGGTTCTTCGATTCAGTGTTCAGTGTAAAGGTCTCAAAACTTCGGTGCACCGAAGAACCGAACTTTTATTAAAAAAAAATAAAAATTAAAAAAATAATATATATATATATATGGGCATTCTCTTAACTAAAAATAAAAACTCAACTAACAATTAAATCATTCATGAACAAATCAAAGTGGCAACAAGTTTACAATTCAATAGTTAACTTCAAATATTAATCGCCAAGAGGAACCCAAACATATTTTTATCAATGTACATTATGTAAAGGAACCTGTCTACGTCCTTGTTTTCTCGAGACGTAGTTGGAGACACAATGATCTTTACAAAGATAAATATAGTCTTTTAGTTAGCACAATAAGTGTTCCATGGAGAGACACATCATTCCTTAACAAAGTTTTAAATTTTTAAGTATCTTATATTTTGATTTTGTCCTCATTTTATTTTTCATTCGCACCGAAAAATCGACTTAAAAACACCTAATTAAATCGAACCAAAGTAGAAAAAACCGAACCAAACCGAATTAATTTGGTTTGAAATACGGTGCACACTTTTCTAAAACCGAAAAACCGACCCGAACCAAAGTTTGATAAAACCAAACGCCCACCCCTAAATTGCCCACCCCTACTTATAGCTACAAATTGTAATATTTTAAACTAAAGCGGTTTATTGTAAATACATATATAATTTTCCTTAATTATTAACTCAATGTATTTTAACCCGCCTATTCGACACCTTTACTTGTGGAACAGAAAATTACTACCTCCGTCCACTTTTAATTGTCATGATTTCCTTTTTTTAGAGTCAAACTACAAGAATTTTAACTAACATTTTATGATATATTTTTTCATCATATTGATATGCAAAAAATTGCAATTTATAGTACTTTTCGTATAGTTTTTGATTATCTAATTTTTTTTTGTTTGAACTATCAAATTAATGTAATCTAACTTAACTTTGAAAATTAGTCAAATTGACTTTCGAAAAACGCAACATGACAATTAAGAGTAGACGGAGGGTGTACCCCATTTTGCCCCACTGGGGAAACCCTCAAGGCTAAAAGTCAAAAAAGTCTTCCCATGAGATAAGTTAGGTCAAAAGTTCAAAATGAAGGCCATTCTTGCAAAATCACCCCTACGCCAGTATGATTAATTAAACAGACTCAATTATTAGAATTGAGAAACAAATCTATCAAAAGCAACTATGAATACTAATATAAATCATGCTGAGCTTGAACTTCAGATAAGGGTGTGTTTGGTATGGAGGAAAATATTCTCCTACGTACCAAACACACCCCAAGTCTCTTCATTTTCATGAATCATGAATGCATATCACCAATTCCAAGCGCGAAAAAAGATGCATTCGATTTACAAATATCTTCGTAATCCCATAATTGGTACTTATAAAAGTTTACCAAAAATGACAGAAAGTGTAAAGAAAAAACTTGGCAACAAGCATCTCAGCCCAAAAAAGAATAGGATCTTCAAATTACCAACACACATATAAATACTTGAGAGGCCTAAGAAGATGCTAGGTCTATAACCTCTGCTAAAGCAAATTATTTCCCGCTAACCTATCTCCATGTAATGTTCAAATGGTCTAGCAATCAGACATCGACTTTCTGAAATTCAAAACCAAGCGAATGCGCACCTATGCCTCATGAGCCTTTTCGCTAGGAGCTTCGTCGTGAGCCTTTTGAATTCCGATTAAACGGGCATAATCAACCCACCTGTAAACCAATTTTCCAGTTTTTGTTATGTTGATTAATCAGTTGAAGAAATTGTGTAAATTAGGACAGATGTTTGTGAAAGAAGTGAAGGATCTTACAATAGTGAACCCAAGAATGTGTTGCCTGTTCGCACAGCAAAGCACATTGCACTCAACATCAACTTGTGTTTGTGTAGCATGGGCTCCAAAATCCGTTGTTCAATTACACCAGCTACAACTTGATATCTGAGAAAGAAGAAATGTGCTCATAAATACTTGCAGAAAGGAAGGGTATATATTTTAACGTCTATGCATCTATACTGGTATTTACGTACACAGATAACTTTGCAACATAGATCTCTCTGACTACATATGACATGAATACCACTCATATTAAGATTCTTCTCGCATTATGCAGCCCTATCAAGATCCTTATGTCCCCAAAATAAAAAGTAAACCCTTCCGGGATAACAGGCTAGGAGATGGAAGCCAAATGGCTGCACTAGAACACCAATCCGTATTCATTGAAACTATGAACAATACTCTTTGCACACAAGATAACAACACCAGAAAAGTCATACTGCACTTTTAGATGGAAAAGAAATATATTTCTCTAGATACGAAGTTAAGAAAGTAAACGGGTACTTTGCATGATACTTTACAATATTGTGACCAGTGACAAATTCTTTTCAGAAAGATGCTTATCTTGGAAGAATCTCTTTTGGACTAATATGCTTATCTTGGAGGAATATCTTTTGGAAATATAATATATAACAATGTGGAGAGATATGCATAACTGGGGTAAAGCTTCTAGTTTGCTTCTAGGACATGAAAAACTATAATATGAGGGGACAAATCATAAACGATGAAGATCTCAAAATAGTGGAAACACATGTATATAATCATCCAATCACACTCACCGAAGGTTGCTGGAAACTGCCATATAAACACCATAAGCTACACTGGTTGATACAACAGGCAAATTCTCCACTTCTTCAGCAGCAGACTTATTAACAGCCTTCTTAGCATTTAGTACTGCATTTGTCACCAATGTGCCAACCTGGTTATAAAGAAATTAACTCATTTAGGACCCTCTGGGACCTCTTGTTTCCTTGTGAAAGAATTTTGCCCAAGAAAGAAGACATTATTCAACAAAAGGCAAGCAAAGAAAAGAGTAGTGATATTTGTTGCACAGAGTGAAGTTAAAAAATTTTACAAATATAGAAGCCACAACTCTCTTTTCCATATTAATGAAAGAGGTCAAGCCAAAAACAATAATCACGGGACAGTAGGTGATTCAGGTCCCCAAAAAAAGCTCATTTCCCTTCCAGAAACTTCCAAAATAATCTAGGGTCAATGTGATTATCTTAGGACAAAAGTTCTAAACCAGGCTGCAGTGAGATCCGTTTGTGCAACAACTAACCTCAGCATAAGGAATGGAGCCCAGATTGCAAGTCATATTAACGAGTGCAACACTCTTCAAAATTTCCATCCACTCCGTGACTTTACCCAAACCCCGACAAATAGTGTTGCCTCTTACACTTGCATAAATGAGCAAATTTTCCGCTTTCCTTAAATTTTAACTATTTCTCAGAGCAATTTTTCCTTAGGAAAACCAGCTCAAAATAAAACTCCATTATGTTTCAAGTATTTGTCAATTATTAAGCTGAGTTTAATGGTGCAATGGGCTGTGTAAAACATGGTCTTTCTAAATTTAGATAACTTTAAGCTTCGTATGATGGATCAATTGGACTTGGGTGAAATCTTATAATAGCAATTCAATAGCCATAAAGGAAAACCCAGTGTCTTTGAGTCCAATAAGAAATCAGTACATTGTAGACGTAGAGTAGGTACAAAATGTAGGTATTTTCAGGGCATGAAGATATGGCCAACCAAAAGTCGAGGCATTGGACAACAATAAAGCAATTAATTTTGGGAGAACAAAACATGCCAAAAGGTGTTGGTGTATGGTACATGCTGCGGTTTAGATGATATGAACCTTTTGTGTGCTACATGAATTATAAAGTGTCAGAAACAACCTCTCAAGGGAGATTTTGCTGTGTAGCAGATGCTACTTATGTGGTGAGAAGACTGCAAGTGCTAGCCACCTCTTTCTACAGTGTCCTATAGAAGCTCTTCCTCAACTTTGTAAATCTTCTTAGAGTTATGCTTAACAGCTTAAGACTAAAGAACAGATGCTAAAATGACAGGAAAAGAAGGATTCAAGGAAAGACAAAAGGGTGGAACACAGTCACCGCAAATGCATATGATGGACAATGTGGAAGCAAAGTACCATGAGATATTTTCAAGACAGTCAATTCCATTCAAAAGATTAAGCTCAATTGTATGCTTTTGTTTTACTTTGGTGTAGGAGGAATTAGTAGAAGAATCAGACAAAAATTTAGACCTCATAGAATCCCTAGAAGACTAGAGATGTGATATATTTTACTCAATGTGTAAACTACAGCACATCCTTAGGGCTGGAGCAATAAAATCACTTACCATTTAAAAAATGATAAACCTCAACAGACTCTTTTAATTTTTAACAAGGAAACCTCAACAAAAACTTCACTAAATGATGAATGGTGATAGGGTATTCTTCAACAGAAAAACAATCAACATCAACAATGAGTTTACTTGGAACATATAAGGATAAAGGAAAACACAAACAAGTATTAGTAACAGAGATATCTAGAATGAAATATGAAGAGGTGAATATTACCAGGGAAGAGGCAGTTCCAACAGCAAAAAGTTTAGACCCATTGCGCTGCAAATTTTATCCAACATAAACCAGATATTCAGTCAATAATTCCTTTTTGAAGTTTTTTAGCTCTCAAGAATGAGGCATGAAAACAGAAGAATTACATACCGCTATTGCACCTATTCTTTGCAACACTGAGTATGATGTTCCAGGCAGGGCCATCTGCATATAATATAGGGAGTCAGATTTTATCGTTTAGCCTTACTTAATGTACAACCAAGTATGACCCAAACAAAATTTGGCATGATAAACATTAGTGACCTGAAAGGCATTATCTGGGCAGTTGTAAAAGAACTTTGCAATTCGTCCAGCATTAACAGCAGCCATTCGCGGTCGGAGAGAAACAGTTGGAGCAGGAAGATAGACAAGCATGAAATCTGCTATTACGGCCATCACCTAAGCAGAACAAACACAAAATATCAATGATAGAACTGTGTGACCGAATGCAATGTTTGGTCCACACTTGATTGCCTTAGTTATGGACGAGCTTAACCAACACAATACAAGAAGTGATCCCATGGTGTATGCTATTTGCTGATGATATTTTGTTAATTGATGAAACTAGCAAGGGTTTTTAAAGCTTGAACTATGGAGAAGCACTTTAGAGAGTAAGGATTTTTAGATAAGTAGAAGAGAGACAGAATGCATGCATTGCAGGTTTAATCAGCTTGAGAAGAGAGAAGTTGAGGTGAAACTAGATGGAATTGTGGTGCAAAATGCAAAAAAACTTGCTATCTAGGCTCGGTGTTTCAAGAGAACGGAATGGAATCAAACGGTTGTACTGGAGAAGTACTACCAGAGTGTTATGTGATAGAAGGACGTCTACCAAACTAAAAGGCAAGTTCTATAGAACAGACTGGTAATGCTATATGGTAATGAATGTTGGGCCGCTCTAAAGTCCATGTTTGGACATGTTTTATGTCAACCTACAGATGTATCGGTCGTAGGTGCGAAACTAAGATAAATGAAGATGTTAGAAGGGAAGGATAGACCTAACATTATATGGAAGGAAATTGTCTCGAAAGACCTACAAATCCTTGGTATCAATGCAAACATAGCTAAAGATAGGGCACAACGCAAGAAAAAGATCCATATAGGTGATATCTACTAGTTGAGGATAGGTTTTAGACTTGTTAGAGAACTTTCAATTCTATTATTGTTACTACTATATATGTGTGTGTAACTAATTTTTCACTTCTATTTTATTTATTTAGTATGATGATAATATGAAATATATAGCTGACACAAACTTGCTTGGAAACAAGTAGTTGTTCTACCTAAAAGTAAAAGTTGCACAGAAGGGAATGGATATCATGCAACTCAACCGCATTGAGGAAGCTAACCATCTTCAGACGTACATGTATGGACAAGATGATACACATTTCTGGATAAGCATGTAATCTTAAAACCAAACCGTCTCATTTACCAAGGATTAACAATACCTTTGAGAGAATTATTGATGATTATCCATGAAAATATCGTTCACTAAGGAAAAACAGCACCGAGGTGGGAATCATCAATGACTTTCCATTTAAAATCTGAGTTTCTCATTGACCAAGGATGAACGACATCTAGTAGAGATTATCAACAAAGACAGACACATAGCTAAAATGAGAAGAGCAATGTACCACGTCGGCGACAACAATTTCCAGCTCATTAAAAAAGTTTTCCCTGCGGCGCTCATACTCAGCAGCAGTCTGGAACAAAGCAGACAAAATAACAGATAAATATCTGTACTATTTTAACAGTATCACAGAAACAGAGAGCAGGTGAAAAATGAGTCACCAATTAAAAGCACAGACAAATAATGTCAAATTTCATATATAAATAGATATAGGAGACACATGAAAAAGATCTGCAACAACGAAGTAACACGATGCTATTTTATTTTTATTTTTGTGAAGTACAGGCAGAACAGCCTATCATGCTGGACCTTTAAGATGTTTGGGGAAGAGTCCCTGGTTAATTGGGTGGTTGGAACATTTGCAATCACTTCCTCTATAGAACATTATTTAAAATTATAACATTGTTGACTATATATTTTTATTTTTTTTTACGACCATGGTGTCCAGGTCTGCTTTCACGCAGCTAGATTAATTCCACGGGATAGCTGCCACCTCTCACCAACAACAAGTACTAGATAGCTCGATCCACCAAAACTAGGACAGATGAGAAGAATCACCTAGTGTTTTTTGTCTCAACTCTTCATTGACCACTACGCCACACCCTTGGGTGATTGTTGACTCAATTTCTTATCGATCCATACATCCACAGATATAAAGATGGATATGTGTGGATCCATGGTGATGTTACAAAGCATAGTACTAGTGATCAAAAAGTAGACTTATCCCAAAAGGAAAGTAATATGTGGGGAATAAAGGTTGGTAGATTATACAGTGTGGAATGGACATGAATCCGAAAAAGGAATATAGTAGTTGGAGTTTGGCAAGCGACCAAGAAAGAAAGAGGATTCGACCAATGAGGATTGCCTTCTAACAGTACAAAAAACATAATCGGGAGAAATGGCATTGGAATTTTGCACTTCCTAAAGCAAAGATGAAATGATTGCATGCTTGCACAAGAAAAAGAGTCATTTATGAACTAAAAATTATTCACCATGAGAAACAAGTTTTTCATAGTTGCTATGAATGCCTCTCTGACTAGTCATCACAGGAAACTTTATCAGTTAGGTCTATGCGAATATAATTCTTGTTCAATGTATTCCTTTTTCCTGAAAAGTGGTTGATCTCACTCAGGGAAATCCAGTTTTGGCCAAATAAGAATCCAACGAAACAACCTCAGAAATACTCCACTGAAACATCCCACTCCAACCCCACCCACCCTCAACTGGATGAGGGATCACTGCAATCCTAGAGCACGGCTATCCAACTTGCAAACCCAAATATACCCGCTTTACAGCAGAAAGAAAGGATAGATTTAATCCACTACTCTCATAAAATGTCTTCTTACCTGATCAGCAAACAGACAAATATTTGGAATAAGGCTGTTGTGACAAAGCAATTGTGGGCTATAGCAATGAAGGACTGCCTCTAGATCAGATGGATCCATAGCTTCTATATCAAGCACCAAACAATGGAATCTTCTCCTATACCCAAGACTGCAGCTTAGGTTGTCAGAAATATATTGGACACTAGGGGCCTTATTATAGGGCTAAAAAAAATGCAGTGGGGGATCTCAGATCCAGCAGAGTGGAGGCTTTAGCATTAAAAGGATGTATCGCTATCGCATAATCTCACCTCAGTATCAAAGAGTTCCCTGGAAGAGTATGATTCTGCAGCCTAATTTGCACCCAAGGGTTTAGTTCAACCTTTGGCTTGCTGCTCAAAGGGAGATTGTCTATAGTGTATAGGCTGCTGAAATATGGAATTCAAGTGCCTCAAACTTGTGTCTTTTGCGGTCTTTCTGATGAATTGTTTGAGCATTTGTTTTTTGCCTGTTCTTATGTGAAGGAACTATGGTCCAGATTGTTAGTCTGGCTAGGGTCATCACAGACCTATTTGTGACTGGTCATCTGAGTTCAATGGACAAACAAAGGAGCTAAAAGAATCTAGACACTGGCGATTGTTACCTGTGTGTTTGGCATGCTGGTTTACATGGTTTGGAGAGACAGGAATGTGATCAGATTCCAGGGGGGAGGAGTATCTCAGCAGACAGATTATGAAAGGAAATTGCTCTGCATATACACACCAGAGGCAGAAGCATCTCCAGCTTCCAAAGACCTTTACTTGCTTCAAATTCATACCCTTAGGTCTTGTAATTATAGAAGTTGTTGTATTGTCTTTTTATTCACTATGTAAGATTGTTTCTCGTGTTTTGTAGCTGTAGCATGTATAGGCTTCTTGTAATTGATAGGAGTGTAGATAGTTAGCATCTACTTGTTTTGTATTGAACACTATTGGATGAATACAATGCATTGTTCCCCAAAAAAAAGACAGATATTTAACCAAGCATAACATACATAAAATAAAAACTAGAAAACCCAATATTCTATTATAGCTAAAGAGAAACATTAAATATTCTTATTGTCAGAGTGACCACAGTGTACTTCAAGGATTTCAAAGGATTCTTAAAAATGATCGGCAATTATTTAAAGAAGCCAGCTTGAAAAGATAAATAGACTTCCCCTGGTTCAATTAATTTTTAGACGTTGCACGATAATAGAACAAAGCACTCCCAACATTCAATCATCTTGATCTCCTACACGATTAGCTAATTCTATATTGTCACTCACCCAAAAAATTCTTGAGTCCTCAATATGAGTAGAATTTCACCTGCACTCATCCCAATCACGGTTTAACTCAAGTCTTAATACTAAAACACCAGCAAAAGATCCAGTCATTTTAACACAAAACAATGAAAGGAAAAAGGCTAATTAAAAAGGAGAAAAACAGAAGTCTTCAAAGTACACATTTTTTTCTTATACCCAAGTGTGCTTCAAGAAGAATGCATCCTAAAACTCAAATAGTACAAATTAACACAGAATTTGAGCTCGATGTCGATGAATCACCCATGCTATTCATTTATTATGAGTTGGCATTCATATCGTCTGAACAGACAATTCCATAACCTACAAGTATAAGCTCACCTACTGATAATCTCTTAGTGACGGTTTGTTCATCTACCCCAACACCTCACAGCAAACAGAGAATAGCCACATGCCAACTATCCTCCCAAAACTTCAACTTTTACTGCCCATATCTCTACCCTCTTGCAGCACTCTTAATTTTCCAAAAAGAAGTGTCTAGTTCTTCCATATTAGATATTCTTAGTCAATGGAATTCTCCATATCCAAAATAATATGCCTCCCACCCATCCAGGAGGACAATACAAATGTGTCAAAAAGGACAATCAAATTACTTCATCCATCCCATAATTAAATCAATTTTGACCAACCTCTAAAGTTAAATGACTTAAATTAATTCATCTTTTAATAAAAGAGGGATACTTATTAACTATAGTAAAAATTACAATTTTCTCCATTTCCAAATGATAACACAAGTACATGTAGAAAGAAAAAAAATTAACCATCTATCACTTTCTTCGAATTTTGAAAAGTAAACAAGAAAATAAGACTAATATAAAGAGAGTGCTATAGTTGTTAGGTCCGGACAGTTAAGGAGTATCCAACCACCCGGAAATGTATGCCTACCACTAAAGATCCACCTTTCAAATGTGCTAGAAGTATAGGAAGATGACAAATATCTTTAAAAATCAAGGGGCAAATGAAACAGAGAAAACATTGAACTTTAGGGTGGAAACTGATCATTTCCATCAATTATATGTGCTAAAAATGCCAATTTAGAGAAGCTACAATTCCAGTCCCAACCTTTGTGAAAATACCGACGCCGCACTCCATCCCAACCTTAGCGAGGAAGAGATCATCTGCCAATAGCCGCTCCTTAAACCCTCCAAATTGAAGCAACCATGCCATTAATGGAGATTTCTCTAGCTCAAAATACCTCAATACTATGGATCCAGGTATTCTCCCATCCTCAATAGCCGCCTTCAAATCCTTCGGCAAACTATCCAACGACCTACCTGCAAAGAATTTAGATCAGTAAATGCAGATCATACTGGATATGTTGCTGTAGATCATAAATGCATAAAACTACCGAAGATGTATTCAGGATTTTAAGTCAATATGAAGTAGATTTCGCTACCTGCCTCCGTCAACGCCATCAAAGCCTCCTTTTTATTCCTTTTCTGATCGCCACTCTCCTCATTTCCACCATCACCACCACCACCTCCACCTCCACCGTTACCGCCTCCATTTCCACCGTTAAAATTATCATCACTATCTCCACCGCCACCTCCAACAGCAGCGAAGGATAACATTAGAAATGTGCGACGGCCTGAGGTAAAATTAGGGCTGGAATTCATGGAAAGCGAGAGGGAAGCAACACGCGCCGCGTTAGTATTGACGGCGTTATTACAAACAGATATGGAGCAACGTAAGGAAGGAGATGGTTGTAAGGCGAGTGCGCCGCCATATCGTGTCGTCACCGGGTGGAAGTTGACGGCGGCGGCGATTGGCATATTTGCTTGCCCTTCTTCTCACCGTTAGCTTTTCTACTTCTTCGCTATATATATATATATATATATGTGTGTGTTATTGTTGGAGCAGAGTAAAGCTGTTTGAATGAACGTTTAGTACAATGGTTGCAGAAACAGAAGGGGAGATGTGTTTAATGTGAGTGTGTGTAGGTTTTGCAAATTCAAATATAAACCACGCGCACATCAAATCTAAGTGCACTGCACGTTTACCTATTTTTTTTATATTTTTAAATTATACTGTTCTTCATCATTACATAATGTCCACATATTTATAATTTGAGTGACAAACTTATCAAAAAAGTAGGGTACGGAGTAGAGCTATTATGAAAAGGTAAGAAAAAATATGATTATTAAATAATAAATAAAGATAAAATGAGAAGAAAATATTAAGATAACGACGCAATCAGACTAATGATCGTTACATTATCTTTTCATCGATACCTAACGATGAATTTAAACGATATGATACAATAGAAATTAATTAATAATCAAAACAAATATTGTATTTAAACTACGGGGTTAACAACCATCCAAACAAGGTGTAAATGAGCATAGACTAATTTATTTTGATTAATTAAATTGACCAATAAACATGAATTAGTCATTTAGTTTTCGTATATTAATCAAATTCATACTTTCAAGGCTAATTAGTAACTCTTGAGAGTAAAATAGGAAAAATAGTATCATTTATGCATTGATTTTATAAAATGACAAATGTTAAGAACTATTTACTTTTAGTAAGAAGTCCATATAAATAGAATTATAGAAACAGATGAAATATTCATTATTGGCATTTCAAGTTCGATTAATTCGATTCGTTATTAAAGGAACTATATCTTTTGTTAGTCATGTTTACCAACTTTAGTTTACAGTTATGATTTTATTGCGATTCGGTATACTTTTCACCAAAAATATTCAAATTCCCTTTTTAAAAGTAATAATGATTCTTGTTTTGGCATATCATCAATTATGCTATACGTAATACGATTCAATTTGGCTCTTCGTGAATAATTCGAATTAGACATGTTTTTTTTTTAGGGCTAAGTGCACCAAGGAGCCATTTTTACGATTTGTTGTTTAAAGTCAAGCCACTATTAATTTTCTCTAATTTATATTGTGCCATTTAATTAGATACTATAAAATTTAAAAATTATTTCTTTTATCGCAAAAATTGCAAGTTTATTATAGGGATTCAAGATATTAAAAAAATAATTATATTTTTATACTCCATCTATTTAATAGTTTTCAGTTTTTATGAGACATTTATTAATTATGAATAGTTTTGTAACCTACACATTATATTTATTAATCTCTATATAATATAAAGCAAGATATATACAAAGTGATGTGGCACTTCTCTATGATTTTGGATCATATTTATTTATTTATTTATTTCTCTTTTAGATCATTTTGTAATATTTCAGTGGTTGTTGTAAGGAATGACGTTATAGTTCTTGCAAAAATGATAACAATCAAAGTCGTAGGTGGATATTCAATTAAAAGGGAGCACACTGTTATTATGAAAACGTCAGTTGTTATCATAGTAGTTGCATGAATCAAAGCGAATACTAAAATGGGATCCTCCATAGCATCAAACGTCTGACTATTACTTTCTCTAGTCGATCGTACTATTGATATTTCTCTCTCTGTTTCACTGTATCATAAGGGAAAAGGAATAATAAGTACCCTTTGAACTATGATCTGAATCTCAAGACGCTCTATCCTTATGGGTATCCTATCATCCCTATGTATATATATATATATTATACCTTATATAATGACGTGGAACCGCAACTTAATTAATTTAATTAGTGTCGCGTGATATACACGCGTCACCATGTGTATATATATATTTTATTCTACTAAATAGCACTGAACTTATGTCTTAGGTAAACATTCTCTACAAAAATTTGTCTACAAAATTAGATTGTAGTTAAAGATATGAATCGAAATATAGCTGCTACACCAAAATTAGGTGCAAAGAACCAACCAGACATTAATCCATAATTTTTTATTAAAGGAACAATTAAAACAAAAATCAAAGATCACTAATTTGAGAGCATGATTTTAGTGTCCATCTACTATTATTGATTTGTTCCAAATACATATTTGACTCATATAACATCACGATTAGAATCACAATGTTAGTACTAGTGTATTAGTAGAATAATATATATACTAGCTAGGTGCGACTCACATTGTCCCTCTTCTCTTTCCTCCCTTGATTTTCTTAATAAAATTTATATACTAGCTAGGTGTGACTCACGTTGCGATTCACATTGTCCCTTACCAAATCAAATTATTTATGTCAGGATTCTAAATTTATAAATCAAACTAAATTAATAAATTTGGATTTTTCAGATAAAATATTCATACAAACATATAGTTAATTTGTGTTTCAAAAAAAAATTGTGGTCTTATCAAAATATAATTATTTAAGGTGTTTCTTAATATTTAATTTAAGAATTATATATATATATATATATATATAATGTCGGATTGATTTGATCTCGAGTTGACTTTTTAAAGTTAAAACCAAATCAATCAAATATAGTTCGATTTTTTTTTCTTCAATATCAAATCAAGTCAAATTAAATTACTAGTCAGATTTTTTTACTCAATTTACAATTTAATGCAGTTTTTGATTTGATTTTATTCCCCCTAATAAATAGCACAACTAGAAATATTAGTAAACAAAATACTTTCTTTCACAACTGATGGAAGTTGTCCTTCCTCTTTTAGTGAAGTTGAAGAAAAACGTTTATCATAAAAATACAACACACTTTTTTTTTTTAATCTCCAAATATTGGCGTATGCTACTTTATGCAAAGCGCATACGTACTCAATATTATTTTTAGTAAAAATTGAAAGAATAATTGCTTTGTGCTCGTTTCGTGGCCACTTTTAGACCAGGATTAAGCGTCCGTTTGGATAGGTCGAAAAAAAGTTATTTTTAAGTTAAAAATAAAACTTTATACTTAAATGACTTTTAGGTTAAAAAATAGAGGGAGTCCAACTTTTGATTTTTAAGTTATTTTTAACTTTATCAAATATTTTCAAAAATAAAAATTGACTTAAAAATAGATTTAATCAACTTTTAAGTTAATCAAACAGACTCTTATTCCAAAGATCTTTTTTCATCAAAGAAAAAAGACTTTTAGGGCTCATTCGATTATGAAAAAAGTTATTCCAAAACTAATTATATCAGGAATATTATTTTATTCTTAATATAAAATAAAAATAATATTACAATCATGAAATAATTAATTTCAAAATAAATTACTCTTCAATTATTCAATCAAACATAAAATAATTTTATCTTAAAATTAATTTTTAAATTAGTTATCTCGTATTAACGAGCCATTAGCATTATTAGCAAACTTTGTGTTGTCCGCCGTGAGAGTCACATAGGGAGACAGACGCGTGGGTACGTTGGGTCTTTGTCTGGGGAGGATCGTAACATTAGTCATTTAGTGGAAAAGTCGAATATGGTTGGTGTATTATTAGACAATATACTATTACACTTTATCTCATTGGCTCCCCTTTCATTTTCACTTTACAATTGTTTCCTATCTTTTTTTTTTTCGGTTTTTATTTTGTATTCAGAATTCGTATTGGAGGTCTGATTAAATTTGAATTTCTTATCATAAGATTTATTCAGAGGTGACGCTCTTAACATGAATTTCATCATATATAAAACTTTATCACTTTTTTTTTCTTTTCACGAGACATGATGAAAGATAGAGTCAAAATTTTATGAATTATGAATTTTAAATTTTAAAATGATTATATCGAACAAAAACTATGAGTATGCTCTGATCTATGCCTTTGCTTTTGAAAGAATAGAGGGGTGGGGTAGTTAGTGCATGTTATAAAATACTCTTATTCTTTGTAATTAATGGTCGTTTGGTAGGATGTATTTTAAAGAAAATAATATATATTAAGTTAGAAACTATTTAATTAATTATTTGATAGTATTTTTAATCTATGTATTTATTTTAGCATTATTCTTATTTATAATAAACTTATTAACAAATACATAATACTATTTCTATTTTAGTTCATCATGTTCAATATGTATTGTTTCTATTCTAATACACCCTATTTATTTAAGACAACAAATTAAATAATTGATAAAAAAAAAATATTAATATAACTAAGTCCAACATTATTAAAACATCATATTTCTTATACACCATATCAAATAATCGATAATAATTGGAGATCTAAATAAAATTTTAATTAGAAGCTTAAAATCTAACCAAACTTTGTATATATCTTATTTGAAATATAATGTCCTAACTTTTTAGATGCACATTTATTTATTTTTTATTTTAATTACTATTTTTTTTTTTTGGTAAGATTTTATCAACTTGTTGAAATTAGAAACCTGATTTCTAATATTCTAAGTTTTGTCATAGATCAAGTCGAGTTACACATGCATGACCATCCAATAAATATATATTTAGTTGAACCTAATTTGAACAAATTAAACATGTTATATTTCATGGATTAAAAATTAAAATTAAAATTAACACTCTAAAATTTGTAAACCAACTAATATGGGATTAAATGTGATGTGACCAGTTACAATATCTTTTTTCTTCATTTCGATTTTTTTTAATTGAAAAATATAAGTTTTAAGATAATAATTATTAGTTGAGTCATCATCTGAAAAATTAACTCGACTAATTCGATCAAGGGAGCTTATTGGAAGGCTTGAGATCTAAATAACAAATGAAGACGTACTTCTTTTTCTACTTGCTATTCTTTACTTCTAATTTATTTATTTCTCTAAAAAAATTAATTCTATTTCTTTCTAAGTTCAACAAACTTCTTGGGGAAGTGATTTTCATTTTTGTTTTTTTTAAGACTTATGATTCTCTAATCAGTTGATCTAGTTAGGCAAAATGGATGAGTTAGGTTAACCCCCAAAATCAATTCAAGAAAATTAAGGCTCTTTTGCACTTTTAAGCCTATTTTGTGTTGGTCTTTAATTTTGTTTCTGAAAACAAATAATTTTTTTTCTTCACAGGAAATAATTTTATATTTTTATGTCATAATATTTGACAAGATATGTCTGGACATTATTTCAGTTTCTAAAGAATTTATGTTCCACTAGACATACGTTCGATTGCTAAAAGGAAAAAATTAAAGACCAATTTACTTGAAGGACAAAACATTAAAAGGTAACTTACAAAAATCTCACTAGTTTAGGAGTTAGTTACTTAGATATACACTAGTTTGCAATATTACGAATCTTACCAGATTTTGGTGCGTACAGATACATTCAAATACACGTATCTCAGAATACATGAGGGTCAAAATCAAGTATAATTTGCTACAGATTAACTGTATCCAAGTGGATTCGCATGTATCTGGGATATATAGACAAATCTCGTTCGCCACTCTCCTATGTATCCAGTATCCCAGATACATATGAATCACACCAGATATATAGAGATACATGTATTTAGTGTAATTTACATGTATCTAGGAAACATATACAATTGCTTGCTTCCCTCCTGTTTTCGCGTGCTTCCTGACTTCAAAGCTGGTATGAAATTATTAATTAGTGATATAATATGTAATTTTTTTAAGCTATAAAAAAATTAATAAATATGATAAGAATATTTGTCTAATTAGTTAGTTTCTCCAAATTAAAAACCAATATATTTGAAGGACAATTATGTAGTTTTGTAAAATATATGGACTGTTATTTAGGGTCAGTAGCCCAACCCATTTATAGAAATGGCCCAATAGTCTGCTAATCCACGAATCAAATCTAAAGTCCTATGTAAAAATGATATTTTCTAAACATAAAATTGTTTACTACTCCATTCACTTTAACTGGTTACTTATTTCTAAAATAGATTTTCATTTTTACTTGTCACTTTTGACATATTAAGAAAAGACAATAATTTTTTTTTCATGTTTTACCCTCAACATAAAATACTTATTTTTCAAATCATTTTTCAAGATATCATTTAATAGGGATAGTTTGATAAAATATCTATATCAATAATTATTTTCTTAATGAGTGTGTCAAGTCAAAGTGTGACAAGTAAAAGTGAACGGAGGGAGTATCATATTTTAGACCTCAAAATATTGGCACAATGTCCTTAACCTTTTTGAGCACAACTTTTTTCATTTCTTAAAATCAAGTCTGTTTAGCTATCTCAATTATAGTCACTTATCATTATCGATTTAATATTAAAAAATATGAATATTTATTTTCATCATCGATCTAATATTAAAAAATAGAATATTTATTTTTAGAAGAAGTCTATTACTCGAAGGAAAAATCACCCCATATATACATTTAAGAGTCAATATTACAGGTTTTATATTTACTTTTAAAAAATTCTTACTTATAACAGTTTAATTACGGGTTATAACATATCACTAATTAATTATAAATTAATTAAATTTTACTTTATTAAATAAGTAATTTTTTGTAATTTTATATTATTATTAAATTATCTAAATAAAGAATACCCCATAATTATCTCTTACACAATTATAGGGATTTTACATTGATTACGCTTCCCTATTTAATGTGAGAGTTTTTAATAAATCGTGCTTAAACCTAACCTCTTTTTATATTTTTTTTATTATTTATTTTTTCCTATTTTATTCTGTAGGACTGCGTTGTAGCTTATGTATAGAATTTATATTAAATTGTCCTTGGGAATGTCGATAGTCAACTGGTTACACTTTAATTGAATCATAATAGTAGTAATTATTATGTTGCCTAACAACTTGTTATTATATTGCCTAACCATTTGTTTCAATCGTCATTATGTATTATTTTATAAATATGCAAAAGGGAAAGAAGATGAAGGGGAAAATTGTTGAAACCCCTTCTGATTCCGATTTTGATTTTGTTACTGAAATCAAAAAGAAAAAAGAAAAAAAAATGTAGAAGTTGGAGCATCTTCAAAATCATCAACAAGAAGAACAACAAAAAGTTTTTTTTTTTTTACTTTTGGACAATTTTTTTGTGTTTAAGTATTTGATGATATATAATATCATATGTTTTCTTTCAGGCAGATACCGTTTACATATGAATTACTGATAGCCTATTATAATTTCAAGATACTATTTTGAAAATATTAGTGTGTTTCCAAACTGTACATTTATTGGATGAAATATGTATGACATCTGATTGATATGTGTATGACTACGCTTAAATGTTTTGATTTTGAAAATTTTATGAATTGTGATATAATAATGGTATACAAGTGGTATGAATGCGTTTTAACATTGGTGTGATTGTCTATTAATTGTGTTTATGGTATAAATTATTAAATTGGTATGAAAATTGTATGATTTGTCAAAATACTGATTTTTTCTAAAAAAAATCACATTATGCTTACTTTATATTCTAAACATGTTTTTGGATGAAACATGTATGAAATCTGATTAATACGTGTATGCCTATGAGTTTAATATTTTATTGTTGGATATTGTATGAATTGTGATATAATATTGATATACAAATGGTATAAATTGTGTGTTTATATGAATTTTTAAATTTTATGCATGTTGTTTGGATAATACGTGTATGAAATTTTGATTAATATGTGTATGACACTAACTGAAGTTAGTGTGGGAATGAAACACTAACTGCAATTTGTTTTAAATTTATTTATAGTAGGACACCAGTTGAAAACCAAATTAATATTCAAGTAAACTTACATTAAATTAAATACTCAGGATACCATAGTTACCTTTTATAATTATCACTAATATTTACATTATCTTATGCATTAAGCTGGAATAAATTTTATTTTTAACAGTATACAATTTGTATGATTAATGAATAAACAATGTATAAAGAATGAACGGTATATTAAACACTAAGTTTATAATACACTTCAAATCAATTATGTTTCATATCAAAACAAAACATTAATCTAAACGACAAAATAAAATAAAAATTATATATAGTCTAAACAAATCAACAATCATTAGTTTTGCACAGGATAATTTGAACATGCTTCAAGTTGTGGCCAACTTGACAACATCTACTGCAAGTAACTTTGGACCTTTTGAATTTCACATTAGCAACCCTCTTTCATATATTCATTTCATTTGAAAATCAACATCATTCTCTGTTTCATTAAAAAAAAAAAACAATTAGTCTAACATTATACAAATCAATTAGAAATATGTTAAATAATATTAACTTTTCATTTCAAAGACAATACAAATTTCATCCATAAAAATCATTATAATAACAACAAAATTATACACACTCGTCATTATTTTTTCATACAAATATCATTCAGACAGTACATTACAAAACAAATTTCATACAAAACATAATATTTCACATTTAATATTCACTTAATACACATTTCATACTGTCACGACCCGATTTATCAAGTCATGATGGCACCTACTATAACCCACTAGCAGGTAAGCCAACCCGTAACCCGAAACAACAAGTAATGGATCTGAGGGTAGA
>NC_064292.1:8982686-8998014 GCF_019186545.1 Solanum stenotomum | reverse complement strand
TGAACCAGATTCCACAATTGCCATCTAAAACCTCGGGAAGTGAACAAAAGGTCGTTCTAGACCAAAATCAATATTCCGAAGCTAACCTAGCTGTCAGAATTTTCATCTGAGCACGACTTCCAAGAAGGTTGACCAAAGTCAACTTTTCAAGTCATTACACATACAACAATCATCATTCATACCAAATTTATACATTTTCATACTCATTTAATACACATTTCATACAAAACGATTATTCATTCAAACTATATACATTTCTCGTCTCAAATAATTAAGTACTGTCACCCAACTTTATACAGAAATAACAAAACTAATATAAACTCAACAATTTCACATTTAATACCAATTTAAAACACTTGTAATACACTTCGTCAAGAATTCCAATTTTTTTTTTACATATTTCTTAACACACTTTTCATACATAATTCATTCGACTTATACTATCAAATTCATTATCAAATAAAATAAATTTTCATAAATTCGTCAACATTATAATTAAATTATTTTTTCAGAATAATTAGCACACTTTCATACAAATTTCATTTAATTTATTCTATCAAATTTATTCATAAAATCACATTACATTTATAATTTCACAAAACAATAACCGTATACAAAATAAACAAATAAACAAAAAAAAAACACTAAATTTTTTACATTTCACAACAGTAAACATAATATGATATCAACAGTTAACAAAACATGACTCCACCTTCAATTAATCGACAGTTTGATCATTTTTGTTTCATTTCACTATCATTCTAAAACAAACGTTAAACAATAATAAATACTAACCCGAAGGATCCAATCTTTCACCATTTTTTATTAAAACTGATACGTAGTTGTCCATCACAACAAAATCAAGAATTTTCAAAGATGAAAAAAACTTCAATTACTCGAATGTGGGATTTTTTTTTGTTAAAAATTGAAGAGAGAAACGTTGAATTTTTTTTGTTGCAAATTGAAGAGAGAGAAACGTTGAAAAAAGAAGAAGATAAAATCTGAATTTTTATTTGATTTTAACTTATTTGAGTGAATTAAGGATACTAAATAATCTTAATTAGTTTAAATCCCTTAATTCGTGATATTTATTAATTATCTACAAAAGAATGATGTGATCTGATTCTTTTATTTATCTTAACTGATTTTGAGTGAATTAAGGATAAAAAATATTGTTAATTTGTTTGAATCCCTTATTTCATGCTAATCATTAATTATCTACAATAAATTCAAATTAAATTACAGGCCACACTTTCAGTTTTGTACTTTATTATCTATAATTCAGTTTTTTTTTTTTTGTAAATTTTCGTTTTTATTTTTTAAAAAACTTTTTTCGAATTAATAAAAACATTTTTTTTATTTGTGAATTTGTTATAACCTGAAATTTTTAATGCTATAGCTTGAAAATCTATATCTACTGCTATAGCCTGAAAATAGTACTATAATATATGTCATATATGAAATTTACACTTACTCGAATATGTTTTGTCTGCAATCTCAATAACCTTTTAAGTTCGTATACACATTAATTTGATTAAGTATACACATAGTGATGATTTGTGGAGATTTGTTGATTGGTTATGTAGTGTCAATATTTTTTTTAGGAGCAGAACCTTATTTATTCCCGAAGAAACCTGCCAATTTACAATTTTAAATATATAACTATTTATCGTATCAATCTAATATTTAAAAAAATGTGTATATGTTGTTGAATTTTATATACACGTTTTGTATACATTTGTTGACTGTAGTTGAAATTTGTATACATACAATGTATAAAACAAAGTATTGGTCCTTTGACATTTGTTGTTTTTGAATTTTGCATGCACATGTTGTTGAAGACAATAAAATTCGCTTCAAGAAAATAATAATCAAGAACGAAAAATATCGTAACATTCGTATTTATTTAATTTCAAATTATGAGCGTTACAATCTCTATGAATCATCTGATTCATCTTTTAGAATATAAATTCAAGGGATCTTGAGCTTGAATTTGAACTTGTACTTTGGATTCAAGGGCTTTTGTGCTTGTTTTTGAATTTTGATGAACTTGAACTTGACTTGTACTTTGGATTCAAGGGTTTTTGGGCTTATTCTTGAATTTTGATGAACTTGAGCTTGACTTGTACTTTGGATTCAAGGGTTTTTTGGGCTTGTTCTTAAATCTTGATCTTGACTTGTACTTGAATTCAAAAGCTTTGAGCTTGTTCTTGAATCTTGTGATCTTGATCTTGATTTGTGGATTTGATGAACTTGATAAACTTGATCTTGACTTGTACTTCAATTCAAGGACCTTTGAGTTTGATCTTGACTTATACTTGAATTCACGGGTTTTTGCGCTTGTTCTTGAATCTTGTGGTCTTGATCTTGATTTGTGGATTTGATGAACTTGATATGGACTTGAACTTGATCTTGACTTGTACTTGAATTCAAGGGCCTTTGAACTTGTTCTTGAGTACGGTGGTTTTGAGCTTGTTCTTAGGGCTTGATCTTGGTCTTTGCGCTTGTTCTTAATCTTGTGATCTTGATCTTGATCTTATATTGTGGATTTGATGAACTTGGAATGGTCTTGAACTTGATAAACTTGATCTTGACTTGTACTTGAATTCAAGGGCCTTTGAGCTTGTTCGTGAGTTTGGTGGTTTTGAGTTTGTTCTTGAATCTGGAGTCTGGTGGTTTTGAGATTGCTCTTAGGGCTCTATCTTGACTTGTACTTGAATTCAAGTGTTTTTGAGCTTGCTCTTATAGTTCGATCTTGACTTGTACTTGAATTCAAGGGCTCAAGTCTTGATCTTGAATTCTTGAATTTGTAGAGAAATCTGGTCGTTTGATCCACGAGATCTCTCTGGCTTCTTATTAGAATTTTGATGTTTTTTCTGAATTATAAGTACCCCTATTTATAGTTGTGGAATAGATGAGTTGTGACAAGAACAAACTTCTCTCCGGCGAATCAACTTTAAGTGACATGACATATTAGACTGTAGCGAAGTGGGCTTGGTATTCTGTAGCCTAAATTAATGATTTTAAACTTTAATTAAATCCATATTTATCAAATTTAAAAAATTAACTCAATTATATCAATTCATAATATTTATTTGGACTAATATATCTCTAATTTAATATAATTCAAATCATTTTTTAAATTTATACATTTGCTGATTAAATTTAAGATTGTAAACATATTAAATTTTTAGATTGGTATAAAAAATATCTTTTTGTCATTTGAATATGATGTGTACTCCTTGGTAGGGAGTCACATTTGTTAGGGAGCGCTTTATCTCCAATGTGGGACTTCCCGACGAGAATTCGGATTTAGTCGGACTCCAATAAAGATACCGGACACCGGTGAGAAACCAAAAAAAAGAAGAGAGAATATGATGTGTACGTTATTTGTATAAAAAATCAGCTTGTTACACACAACATATTCAGCTTCACCATATTATTATGTACACTATCATATGTATCCAAATCAAAAGGTGTATAAAATACATGTATGCAAATCTAACAACAATTAAACTAACAACAAACTGTATGCAATAAATTTGCATATATATACAATATATGTATATAACCTTTAGATTGCAATCAACTTTCTTTGTCACTTTACTTTAATTTTTTATTTGAGAAGATTTTTCATGTTTTGAACATAAAGTTTTGAATGAGAAAACTTCAAAATTGAAATCATTAGCACAATTTTTGAAAATTCTTTTTGAAGAACTTTCTTCCTTATCAACTTTGGAATAGAACTCACCAAAATCGTTTAAAGAAAATGTCAAATCGTGTATCCTTAATTGTAGAAAATGACAGAATTTTTTGAAACAATTTGAAAAAAAATCATATGGTTAATCAAGATATGATGTCTTTTATTACTCTATGGGTTGTTGTTTGTTACTTTTATTAAATGACATTTTTGTGCCGATTTTTCCTAATTAGTAGAATAATAAAAGCCAATTTTTTTTCTCTTGGTTGGTACACTATGCCAATTTTTTTATAATCTCTTATTCACTTGAAGTTGAACATGTGATACTTTTTCATATATTCAGAGGGGCAAAGTTAAAATTTCGAGTTTATGCTTTTTGATTTTTTTTTAAAAGTATGATTTATTAAATTTTAGATAAATTGTTTATACTTTAAGTGAAATTCTGAATATAAATATATGATTTGATTCAAAACTATTATTTTCTGCCAAACTCATATGTGAAGAAACTCTAGCTTGACCTCATTCATATAAACACCTAACTATCTTTTCATGATAATTTTTATTTATAATAATGTATGGCAACATTTTACCTTAAATAAATATTGTTAAGCAAATTTGTCATCCTATATTTAGGGCATTAATATTCTCTTGACAGACTTGTGCTATATTGTAAACTAAAAAAAAATGGGTGTAAAATATTTTAATTAACATTACAATCTTTTATATTTACTTTGAGAATTTTCTTGTAGTACGAGAAGGGTGTGAAAATAATTATATTTGTATGTTTATTGAATTAACAGACTTGTACTATGTGTTGTATTTTGCTTGAGTGAATAATAGAAAAGGAGATCAATCAATTATTTCCTATTAAATGTCCAATATTAAGGGATCCTAATTTCTTATTTATAACTAAGAATTATTATTTTAAAAAAGCAAAGAATAAATATATATCAAAATATTTTTAATTTTGTGGTGTTCAACATATCATGTGGAAGTTAAATTTAAAAACTGACAAAAAAAAGAGAAACATTCTTTAATATTTCGAAACAAACTAAAAAAAGACAAATAAATAAAAGATATAGTATCATTTTTTTGTTAAAACAAACTTATAATAAATTTAGTAATACTAAAAGATTGGGCCTTCAAATTTGGGGGCCCGAGGTGGATGCCATTAAGTCGTCCCTGGTACTATTGTGAATGGTCATTATGAATTTAGGGGAGATTTCGCAAACAACCACTAAAAATATCTTAATTAGACTCCATAGTTATATATAATTTGCTATTTACGATTCATGGTCATGTTAGAGGGAGGAGAGAGGCGAGCGAGAGAGGGCAGAGAGTAGAGAGAGGTGAATTGTATTTGTATATCTGTCGAATTATTTATGTATATCTGTCAGATAATTGTATATATGTAACTGATATACATATGTATTTGTGTATATGATGAGCGATATTGGGAGAGAGAGGAGAGAGACGAGCGAGAAAGGGCAAATAGTGGCGAGAAGCGAATTGTATTTGTATGTCTATCATATAATTGTATAATTTATATTTGTATAATTTGTATTTTGTATATGTATAAGAGAGGAAGAGATGAAGAGGCACACATAATTATAGCTAAAAAAAGGTTGCGAGTGGTAATTAATTCAAACTATAACTATGTTAGCTAATTAACTATTATATATTTGCTTATCCGCGTAATTTCTCCGATCAAACAAACTTCTATGAATTTTAAGAATCTTTGAAAATTATATTTTGAGACCTTACACATTTATTGGTTAGAGACTTGTTAATACCAAAGATATCCGGATATTCAAAGATTTTAATTAATATATACTGAAACATAACAAATCGTGTAAATTGGACGCAAAGTTTTTATTGACATTAACTATGTACAATCTGTTTAAGATTTATTGAAGGAGAAAATTTAGCAATTTATGTGGTACTACTTACATTTACGGCCCTTAACTATATCCATGTGGGGGTGGGGCAAATGTAGAAAATGGTTTCTTTTGAGTAGGATTGGTGGTGGTGGTGATGGTAGGGCACATAATAAGCGAGGGTAGGGAGTAGATAAATAGGGTGGGGCAAGGAAAATTTAATAGATCGAAAAAGTAATGGGAGAGACGATTAAATATGACATGGCACAATTATTGTTTACTGAAGATGGCCTTAGATAGAAGGTTTTAAAGGATACAAATTTGAGTAAAAGGTTTGTAGGTGCGAGTGCATTGTTTTGTTGTTCGTCCATACTAGAAATCGTAGTACTGTTACTTTTGTAGTTTCTTGTCTTTTGATTTCTGTTAGTATCTACGGTTTCCTGTATTTCCATTATTTCTTTTTATGGATTGTTTATCTTGAGGTGAGTTTGAAAGCAATCTCTCTACCTTTGAAGTAGACGTAAAGTCTACGTATAGTACTCTACGCTATTAAGGCCCCACTTTGTGGTAGTACTATACTCCACTGAGTATGTTATTGTTGAAGGGCGGAGCATGTCGAGTTGAGCAAAATTGGATTGACTCGTCTTTTCATGTTTGAACACAGTTGGAGTTGGTTCAATCGTTCAATTTCCATAGTTGAAATTAGGGTTGTGCATCGATCGATTCGATTCGATCTGATTTTATGTATTATTGGTTCGATTTATCATTTTTTGATTTGTGAACATGCTAAACTGATAACTAAACCAATAGGATATTAATCATCGATTTTTGTTCTTTAATGATTCGATTTTTGATTTAACAAATAAGAAAATGTTATACACACAATGTTCATAAAATAGAAATAGTAGCAAGATAGAAGTGCAACATAAATTTCTACATTAATCACTTTTGTTTAAGATAAATGTTTGAATTTCTTATAAACACTCATGCAATAAATTGTGGAAACAACATTAATTGTCTTTCTTTGTCACACTCAAATCTAAAATTGAGAATATAGAAAGTAATACTAGTTTGTGTCGAGAAGAGAGAAGGTGTCACAATAGAGAACCAAAGAAGCTAGTTTGAAGTAATACTAAAATTTAGAAAATAGGATTGGTAAAATATGAAAATCACTATTCGTATATAATTTGGAGTAGAATCATAGTTTTAATAGAATTTTATTGGGTTATCAAAAATTAAATTGATAAAACCTAATATTTTTTTTGTTACGAAGTCTAACTCAATAATTCAATATCAATAAATCAATAGTATATTTTTCGATTCAATTAAACTGATTTTGCATACCTTAGTTGAAATCAAAATCTGCTCATTCTATCAAATTGTTGTCAAGCTTTTTAACTTTCAAAAATGAAAAATACAAACTCTGATATTATGTTGTTATTGTTTATGCAATGCATTTTCGATATTACTAACTTTTTCACCAAAACCCTTCTTTGCAATGTTATAATTTGAAACAAGAACAAAGAAATTAGTATACATAATATATGTTTTTATCTAATCTTGTATGGTTACTCCAAATAATATCCGTATTAAATTATCCTTATTATATTTGAATCCACGTAATGTACATCTAGCATTAGTTATGTTGCAATTACAAATATTTTTTGTCTATCCCATGCTAAACATAATAAAATATGTCATTCTAATTTTTCTATTTAGAAATATCAAATAATCAAAAAGAAAAACAATCAATTTGAAAACTGATAGTTCATCCAATTAAAGAGATATAGTCATATAGATATCAAAACAGTTCTTTTAAAAATTCATACTGCGAAGTGAATATAAAGAGGAAAAATGAAAAATAACATAAACATGGTGGGATAGGGGTTAGCGGTGGGCGGAGTAGGATAATTTATTTTAAAAATACTAAACAGGACAGAATAGGACAAGTCAAAATTGTAACAAGTCAAGCTTATCCTGCCACACTGCCACCCTATTTTTATCCCTAGTTTTGAGACCATTATTTAAGTTCTGTCCCCATTAGTAGGATTGTACATAGGTGTTGGTCCATTTTTTTCATGATTTGTTTTTAGTTTTATTTAGTTTTACGCATAAAATCTTCATATTTACACACAAAAAATCTAAAAAAAAGTCATTTCAAACTTAATTTATAAATAGTTATAAAGAATCGTTGTTCTAGATATTTTTTGGATCCAAACAGATAGAATCCTAGTTAGGTCACTAAAGAGAATATTTGAGAATTGGGACTAAGTTCAGGCTACAACTAGAAATCAATATAACAACTTTTTGGGTTGTTTAAAACACTTCACTATGAAAATAGCCTCCTTTATGTGACATCATGCTCTACACCAACAACAACCTAACCACTTATATATATTAAAAAATAAAATGAAACGAATGTTATCGATATGAGTTGTGGTGCAGTAGCAAGATTGTTTTATTCTTAATAAAAATTTTGAGTTCGAATTTTGGATATAAAGAAAATTATGTTGAAAGCATTACCATCAAAATGGGCCTTGTAATGTGTGATTCAATTAATTTAATCGAGTTTCAATACATACATCGAATACCAGGTGAGAAATAAAAAAATAAATGACAAAGATATTTTCTAAACTAGTTTGTTTTCTCATTATACCGTCCATGTACAAAAACGTTAACTTAGATCATCATCATGTTCTTAACTTATTGTCATTATTTGGAACAATAGGTGACCCAACTCAACAATGACCAACTATTATTGATTCAAATTGATGAAAATTCATAATGAAAATTTGTTCAAATTAGATTTCTCAATTATTGGGAGTAGAGCCGTAGAAGGTAGAATTTAGGTACGTCAAATATATTTTTCCTTTTGCTCAAAACAAAGGTAGTTTGGTTTTCAAACAAAGTTATTCTACGAATATTTTGGTTTTCAAACTATACATTGGAATAAAAGAGGCCCGACTTGGTACTAACCAATCAGGCCATGAGAATAAGAGGATCTTTTCGAACAAAATCAAGACAAAGAAAAGAGTACTTCATATTTTTCTTAATATTATTCTCGGCTCGATCTTCTGATCCCTTCCTTTATTTACGATAAAGAGATATAGAAAATTGATGATAAAAATTAATTATGCATATATGTATAATATAGACAAAAGAAAAGAGAGAAAGAAAGATTATTTTCCTTTTATCTTATGTACTATATCTCATGTAATAACTATTTGAGATCGTCGTTTTGACTTTTGAGATTATAATCTTTCGATTAATTTTTCTCATTTAGAAGGTGAAATAAGATGGGGCAAATTACAGAAATCACATACTTTTAAGGCAAAATTACAATTTATCCCTTAAAAGTTTATAATTACAGAAATCCCTCAAACGGATACAATAATATAAGCGCTGATACATTAATCTGATGCGCGAGATACATTAATCGTTAAGTAAGATACATTACATTTTATACATGATACACTAATCTGATGTACATTTTATACATGATACACTAATCTGATGCGCGAGATACACTACTCTGATGCGCGAGATACACTAATCTGATGCACGAAAATGAGGGATTTTGGAGATTTGTAAAACTTATAAGGGATAATGGTGATAAGTAAACTAAAATGTGGGATTTCTATAATTTTTCCATAAGGTACTATCAAGTTGGATGAGATAATGTGAAATTTTCAGAATTAAGTTTATGAATAAAAAATATTATATAAACTTAATCTTAAAACTTAATTCTAAACTATCCCACCTTACCGGGCTATCACCCTATGTCAGCAGCCTTTCCCTCTCTTCTACGGAAGTAATCTTTTTCTGAAAGGAATAAACATAGAAATATTATTGATATTTCCGGATCCCTTGTTTGATTTCTTTTGGATAGATGATTTATGTACAAAAAGACAAACTAAGTAGTCAATGTAGATGACAAATAAAAGTTCTAGAAATAAATTAAACCAAGCAAGCATAATTTTGAAATGACAATTCTTAGTCACTTAATTAATAATTGAGTATCACAATATTCTTCAAAGCACTAAATTGAAATCCACACATTCTCATCATAGCTAGCAAATCCATTTATGTAATTTTTGTTTACAAAAGCAAACTTTATTAAAAGATAAAAACATAATGATTAATAATTATGGTAAATTTAGCCTAGCTCTCGCAAGTTTAAGAACTTGTTGAAAATGATGGGCCGTATCGGGTGGATGGGCCTCAATTACAGGCCTCTCCGGCAACACCCATTGCCCATCGCTCGTTCTCACCATGCCTTTATTCTCATCTTGCCACCAAAACGGTGGCACGCCATACTCCTCCTTCAAGAAACTCGAATCCTTATTCACAAGGGCAACATCCCTACCCGTGGCAGAGCGAAAAGCGCGTACCTTCCCATGGTACCCATCAACAAGATGTAAATGGGCCTCAAGGTTATGTGCACAGCCCAAATCACTATTGGGCTTTAGAAAAGGAGAACGATGATGATCTAAGGCTAGCTCCGTCCCTACATGAGCATAACTCCAAGCAAATGAAAATTTCTCTTCCAATTGCTTTTGGAATAGAAATTTCTCATTTGTAATAATTCCAGGCACTGTTGGCACTTTGTCATGCACATTTATAACTCTTAAAACTTTAATTCCAAGCTCTTCACATCTTTCTTTAAATTTAAGATTTCCAACCCTAGGTCCAGCAAATGAAAAAACACTAATAGGAATAATTTTTGTAATAGACTTACCATTATGTAAAATATTCAATTTCATCTCAGCTATGTCATAAGCACTTAACAAAGCCAATGCTGCACCAAGACTATGTCCTGTAATAGTAATACTTAGCTCTTCACCTTGGTATTTTTCGATTAATCGATTAATCTCCGCTAAAATTTGTTCACGGGCTGAAAATGAAGCATAGTGACAATTATTTTCTTTTTTAGTATACATATCGAAGAACCCTGTCTCAATCTTGATGTTAGGATCATCGCGAAAATGAGCAGGATGTAAAATGTCTTGTAGGTCATGGATCCATTCTAGGTAAGTCACCGTGCCACGCCATGCAACCACTATGTCACGTCTCCCTAGACGTTTTATTTCTTCAGGATCTGTGGCTACGGCTACATACCCCATCCAGTTCGCGTGTTGGCTCCATACATTGCTCATTTTCGATTTTTGGAAGAAATTTGGTAAGTTGATATTTGAAGTTGCATATAAGTATCTTTTCATTTCATACCCTTTTTTCAACATGTTGATCTTGTCAAAGAAGTGTGATGGTTGATACTTGCAAGTACCACAATATTTTGAATGAGGATCATAGTCAAATGAGTCATAACAAGATTGAGCAAATTCACCATAACGAATGATTTCTTTTCTTAGATGAGAATCCATAGGATCAAGTAAACCTTTCCAATTGTTACATCCTTGAATTTCTCTCCACATCTCATGAAGGGGTTTTTTCTCTTCTTGATCATTTTGTTGGAGTTCAATATTGTTGTCCTCTAAATTTGAAAGACATGAAGATATTTTCAAAGATAGGTTTGGTGAAAGTCTTTTGTTTGGGAAAGAGAGGTTTTTGGCTTTGAATGTGTTCCATAATGGAAAAACTTCTAGGGAAGTATGGTTTCTTTTGTGTTTGGGATTGGTGAGAGATGATTGAAAGGAAGCCATGATGAATATTGATTAGAATCTTTCTTTCTTGTGTTTGATTTGTTGTTATCATATGGGGCAAGTGATAAGCTTGGTGGTATAGGAGATAAATTAAGTACAAGATGCTTTAATTTCTTTTTGAGTGTGATGGTTTGAAAAAGAAGCTCTCTTCGAAAATACGGGGAGAGACTTGTTTTTAGTTTTATGTCCATTAAATCTTCATTTTTACATATAAAAGATCTGAAAAAAAATATTTTTTAGACTATTTCGCCGAAAATGTGTGGTTATCTTTTTTTTATTTTTTTATGTATAAGTCAAATACTATGGGTAGTGCGCCGTTGATTTTGTGAAACATTTTAATCAATTAAACATGATTTTAAAAAAATGTAAAATATACCCTTTATTTCTCAATATGTCCTTGTCTAGTAGTGCCACATCTAGGGAGAACATGCTAAAGAGGAAAGAAAATAGAGACGTTCAACAACCAACAATAATGTATGATAGTCATGTAACAATAAATTAGGTCGATATCTTCATTAGATTGTAGAAAACTATACTTGGATTTTACAATCAAAGGGGAAGAGTTTTGTGGAAATGGAGAAATGAAAACGTGTGGAAATGGAGAAATGAAAATACAACTGTCTAGTGTATTGACAACAAAAGAGATTGTAAGAATCATAATTAGAGGTGTCAAAATTGACCTACTTAACTCGTCCATAATTTTAAGGGTTAAACTCAAGATAATTTGAATTAGGTACAATTTCAATCCATTCAAGTCCTAACCCATTTTAAGAGAATCCTGATCAATTGAGTTCAATTTAATCTCTAATTTCAATCTGTTTCAAGACTATCTATTTGCATTGATGTAATGTATGTTCCTATATTAAAGGTATAAATTATTATCAATTTTATATCATTTAGGAGTTATCTATCTATTTGTAACTTTTTTTAAAAAAATTTCTTTAGTTGAAATTTAAGTTGTGGTTATAAAATTTAAGGCCTCATTTGTTTTCATTAAGATTAAGACCTCTGAATCTGAATATACGTCTGAACATTAAGATTTGCATTAAGAGTTAGGTGTCTAGATCTGAATACACATCTGAATATTAAGATGTTGTCTCCAAATCTGAACACTGAATGATTATTGTTTGTTTTCAATATCTGAATATGCATATGAAATCAAACATTATATTAATAAAAAATTCATTTCAACAAAAAAAATTACTTTTTGATTAAAAAAATATCATAATCATCAAGCATAACATAAAAAAAAACACGAATAAAAAGTATTTTATAGGCACAATATAATATCAAAAAGTTCAATAAGTATTACAAATACTAGTTAAAAAATAATAAATAAGGTATCACATTATCGGCGCCTAACATATATTTAACTTAATCCAATTCTCTAACTTGTGAACCTCTAATGTCATTCATGCTTTTTTGTAGTGGACACTTTCACAAAATATACTAACACATGTACTGTATAATGACTCTTCCCATCCAAGTCCATCTATTTTTTTCCATATATTTTTCAAATGTAGGTGCACTATTATTTTAATCAATAACTCTAGAGCAATAATCATCTTCTCATCAATTTCCTATTCAGACGAATAAGTTTTTTTTCTTCTCCAAAACTTTTTTTTCCAGCTGAAAGTGAAGATTGGGATGAAGAATTATTAATAGCTCCATTATTTTTGTCACCACCTTGTTCAACAACAATAATATATGTTATCTCACAAACGGATTTGATGATCAAAGAGTTTCAATAAAATTATTTGTCCAAGACAAAATTCTAATAAGAGACCTCAAATATGTATACATAGTTATTAAATTTAATTATGAATAGTATTTTTTTTCACTCAAAAACCTTGATGAACATGAATACACTAAAAATATTATAGCAACAAGTGTTCTTGACGAACATTAGTACACCCTAAGAAAATTATTGATATAAAAAGAATACATGTAAAGACTATGAAAACTTACCAGTTCAAGAAGCAAAAATTGGTGTTTGATTGATAAAAGAGAGGAAGAAAGTTTGTAGTTGTGAGAGGAAAAGTCACACAAAGACAGAAAGAGGTGATACTGTCACGACCCGATTTCTCGAGTCATGATGGAACCTACTATACCTACCAGTAGGTAAGCCAACTCGTAACCCAAAACATCAAGTAATGAGCGTAAGGGCAGAAACAGGCGAAAACAATAATCTAAACAAGGACAACAAGGCGAAAGCAAGCCAAAATAAATATATACAGAAATCCCTACCAAAACCTGGAAGTCACTAGTACAGAGCTATCTAATAAATAGTACAAGTCCTAAAAGTGGACCATAATAAAGCGTGTCTCAAAAGCAACAAAACTAACTAAAAAAAAATAAAGGAGACAAGACAAACTCAAAACGCCAAGTGCTCACCCTCGTCTCCGAATAACAGTTGCAAAAGAAGGTCGAAGCTAATCACCGCTGGTAACTGGTACTGGGACCTGCATCACAAAATAAATGCAATGTGTAGCATGAGTACCAAAACAAAAGGGTACTCAGTAGGCATCAAAGGTTGACTGAGCATAAGGGGTAAAAACAATAAAAAAAGATAGAATCTAGACACAGAGAGGTCAAAACGGATATGAAAAGAAAGCACACAAGCATACCAGAAATAAACTAAGTACAACTAAACTAAACCTAACTGGACCCCCATAAGCCCAGAAGGTACACTCGTGCGCAAGTTTAAATAAAACCTGAACGAACCCCTATAAGCCCGACATGTACACATAATAGCTAAGTCTATTGAGAAAGAAGAAAATCGGGCTTCCAGTCCAAAGTAACCAAGATAATCCATCAGACTCTACCTAGCCAGCAGTGCACTCCCGGCCCAGCTAGAAAGAGTGACCTTAGGGGGCACCCAACCAAACAGTCCACTCCCAACCCAGCTAGAAAGAGAGACCCGTGGGTGAGGTAGATATCGCGAGTCGTCCTACCATGCAGTCAACTCCCAGCCCAGCTAGAAAGAGCGACCCGGGGACACCCAACCAACAACACACTCCCAGCCCAGCTAGAAAGAGAGGCTCGAGGGTGATCGCTGAAATCACCGAGTCTACCCAGCCAGTGATACACTCCCAGCCCAGCTAGAAAAAACGACCCCGGGGGTGATGGTATCTCCAATAGGATCCAATCCAACAACAACCACCGTGGAACGCCGTCCACTCTAACAAATCAAAGAAAACGCTCCAAGCCTATACTATCTCAATCTCATGCCTCTAGTGATGCACCGAACCTTTGAGAATGCGTCGGAACCACAAAATTAGAGGGAGAAGATAAGAAGTGCAGCAAGCAGGGATAACACCTAATCTAAGCCTTAAACGATCAAACTCAAGTCTACTACTCCAGTCTACAAGGAGCTAAATCATCTGAACGACGTCGATAGAAAGTCAAGGCTATCCAGCCCACACGGGTCATAAGTCTAATGCAATGTTAGCCTAACCTAGACTAAGGACATCATGCTTACGGTTAAGGATGAACAAAGCATACAACACATAACATATATTAATATTTAGCACATAAACATGCAACTCTACTAAACCGGTTAACATGGTACTACACCCGAAATATGACCAATCGATCCTAACATAAGGTATCTAATCAAAGTAAAGTAGGAAACTAGTACCCACCCCCAATTCACTCCAATCGACATAATTTTACACAGTTAAGCTCAATCTAATTGAAAGGAAGTCGTAGCCTACCTTAAGGCCGATCGTGCACGCTTCAAATCACTTTGCAAGAGATTTTCCTTCCCGAACGACTTTTGAACGCTGTAACTCACTCAAAAATAGAATCAAAACATTAGTACGGTCGTTTAGACACCAAAATCACAATAAATGGAGACGGGTAAATTTTGAAGTCAAAACGAGAATCGTGAGACCCGCACTAAACTGTTCAAATTTGACTTCGTCAAGAGAACCAAAAAAGTACCCCGAACTTGTGTTCCAAAATGAAAGACAATTCGAGGCTCAAAACGCAACAAAACCCAACATGCAAGAAAACCACACTTCAATCAACTTAAAAGAAAACATGCAGCAGTCTAAACTCGAAATTTACAAGAATTGAATGGTGCCCAT
>NC_064292.1:8963601-8982586 GCF_019186545.1 Solanum stenotomum | reverse complement strand
ATTTCCTTTCAAAGCTTTTATGTATTTACTTAAATTTTTCTAGTTTTTGAATTAAATTGCTTGAATCTTCATATTTATCAATAATGTTTTTGACGAAAAAAATTAATGTATTATATTACAATAAATGACTAATATTTTATTAATTTAAAATATTTTTTCCCAATATAAATAGATTCTATGAAGAGATGTCTGTTTTGAAGCTAAAATATGATAACGCAGATTAACAAGTTTACAATTCCACGATGGAAACCAGGAAGAAGGCGAAACATCAATTGTGTTTTTTTTTTAAATATGAATTTTCTTGTTTTCAGAATTTTATTTTTCAAATAGTCTTACATATTCGCAAATGGTAATGAACTCAATGACGGTGTTCTTGGCGACAACAGAGGGTTTCCAAATGCAGATTATTTTAATCTAACTTTTTGGATGTCAGTACAGAAAATGATGATATCATGAATATATTGGATTCAGGAAAAAGCTTGTTCTTTTTAGTGAACTATTTGAGGCAATGATAGTAGCTCAAGAAATTGCTATTGACATGGTTTGAGGGACCAAATGTTAATGAAGAAATGATTTTGGCATTAAACACAATTTACACAAACACTTAACTTACTACAACATGCTTACATGGTGCTAAGTATTGATTTAGTTCATGTGCTAGGTATTGATTCAGTTTAGGTGATGAATAATCGAAACAAACATAAGATTAATGCGTATATAAATCTTTTTTATCAACATAATTTTTTTTTCAATACATGCTATGACACTTGATTAACAACGACCAAGAATGTGACAATAATGAATAATATTGTATATTACTTTTGTTTGTGTTTCTGTTAAATTGAATGTAAATGCGATTTAAAAATTATACATCTAGTTTACTCGATATATATCTATGTAAATCTATTAGCTTCATTCAAATGTTTACGTCTATTAACTTCATTTCAATATTTTCGATGTTTACGTAAAATCGACGGATTTGATTGAATTTGGATAAGTTAAATTGGGTTATGTCAATAATTGGATCATGACTCAATGCGCTCAAAATTTGTTTGAATTAAAGTGGGTTAGATTAAGATGGATTAAATTACGGGTCATAACCTAATCCATCCAAATTAAAACTCAAATTGAAGTAAAATTTTAGTCATCTTAGATCCATTTTCTTTGTGTTGTGTTGGTATTACTGTGCACAGGCTAAATGCATTTTCAAAAATATTAAAACATTCCAAATTATATCTTTCAAACTAGTCTATTTCATTTCTCGTCTCGTAAGAAAGAACAATTTTTTATGTTTATGTATTAAGTGAACTATTATACGTGCTCCGCGCGCTGCGTGGAGTATTTCAAAGAATAAGAAGGCAATATATATATACCAGCATGAAAAATTAGTTATATATAAATAAGATTATATTACAAAAATATAAGTATATTAGTAGATTTTTTCATGCATTTTAATATTGTACGATCCTAAGTAATGAATTGAATATGATAGAAAGAAATTTATCATGTCGTTTTATTTGTAAAATCATTTTAAGCAAAATAATCACTCTTAATTTAAGTTTTTTAAGAAATATATTATTTTAATAGAAAAACCTATGTTATAACGGTTACATAATTTATTACAGTTATGTTTGAGTTTTTAATTTATTATATTATATTCTCTCTCTCTCTCTCTCTCCCTCTCTCTCTCTCCCTCTCTCTCTCTCTCTATATATATATATATATAATACGAGAGGTGATAACGCCTACGTGTCATCACCACAAAAAAGGAGAATTTAATAATTATAATTATTAAAATTAAAATAAATTTAAAATCTAAAAATAAAAAAATTACAATTGCAAACGCTACAAAAATAATCAAAAATTGAAAGAGCAGTTTTCACAGCAGTTTTACTGCTTTTTCGAAATATTTTTTATTTTTTTAATTTTGAATAAGAAATAGGAGAAATAAAATAGTATTATAATAATTAGTATCATCTTTATAAAATATCAAGTCCGAGAATTATTTTAAAATAAAGCTCTTAATAAAAATGATAATAATAATATAATAATATTAATATATTATTTATCTACATATATAATAGGAGATGTGACAATGTCTATGTGTCAAGATAAAGAAACAAATTTTTTAAATAATTAAAATTATTAATTACATGTGAAATAATTAAATAATANTCATCACCACAAAAAAGGAGAATTTAATAATTATTAAAATTAAAATAAATTTAAAATCTAAAAATAAAAAATTACAATTGCAAACACTACAAAAATTCAAAGAGCAGTTTTCACAGCAGTTTTACTGCTTTTTCGAAATATTTTTTTATTTTTTTGATTTTGAATAAGAAATAGGAGAAATAAAATAATATTATAATAATTAGTATCATCTTTATAAAATATCAAGTCCGAGAATTATTTTAAAATAAAGCTCTTAATAAAAATGATAATAATAATATAATAATATTAATATATTATTTATCTACATATATAATAGGAGATGTGACAATGTCTATGTGTCAAGATAAAGAAACAAATTTTTTAAATAATTAAAATTATTAATTACATGTGAAATAATTAAATAATAAATTACTATTTTATTTTTAAAGGGATTTTAAATAGTTTTTTAATTTAACCATATGTAATTCCTTTTTTGTGGAAATATATTTTTATCTATCTTTCCACAATCTTCTTATTTATAACAAAACAAATGCATATAATAATAATAATAATAATAATAATAATAATAATAATAATATAATCATTAGTTATTATTAAATTGAAAAATTAATTTAAAATCCGAATATAAAAATAAAAATACAAACATAAAAGGAAAAAAACTGAAAACATAGTTTTGAGTTCAATTTTTATTTTTTTAAAAAAAATTATAACTTCCCACGTTTTCTAAAGAGAAAAAAATATGCATTAACATCCGACAATAAAAATAAAAATTACAAAAGTAAAAGGAAAAAAAGCTTAAAACACGGTTTTGAGTTCAAATTTTTATTTTTTAAAAAACTGTATAACTTTCCACGTTTTCTAAAAAGAAAAAAATATGTATTACGGACAAAATCCAACTTTTACCACTTGAAAATTTTAAATAATTGAATTTATCATTATATTTTATTTTATTTTTTGAAAAAAAAATAACTATGTAACTATAGTTAATAGAATTTTTCAAATAATTAAAATAATTTTTATGTAATTAATTAAAATTAACAATTTTAAATAAAAAACAGACAATTTTAACTTTTGAATCAGTAACCGATAGCAAACAAAGAAGGGAATAATTATTTTATTTCTAAGTTTTAATTATTTGAAAAAAGAAAAGAAAAATCAACTACTAAATTTTAACAGTATAGCTAAAACTTTTGGAAAGAAAATAAGTGAAGGAACGCACGTTCTATGTGCGGTTGAAGATTTTGAATTTGAAATTAAACACAACTTCTCTTCTGGATTTACACTTTTATTATTAGCGCCCTGATTCATTTTTCTTTATTATTGTGAAACTATTTCTTCTTCCTTCTTCAATATTGTAAATAAATATATTTGAAAAAAACGGTTACTAATTAACTTTTATCCATTACATCATTGTGAATTTTCTAGACTCTTAAGAATCAATGTTTATTTCCTAGACTCTTAATTTTCTAGACTCTTTGCATGTTCTAAATGCTTATTTCATATCTAACTTTTTTTTCCAGGCATCATAACGAAACACAACTTAAATTAATACATGATAAAATGTTCGAAACAGAACAAACAAAGGCAAGTTATTATTGCTCAATAGTCAATACTATTTTTGGTTCCATTATATTCTTAGTCATATTTTCTGTATGATCTTATTTCATCTAGTCTTCAGTAGATAAAACAAAACTTAATCATCTTTGATTTCAGTATGAGAAATGTGATGGACTTGGCATGCCAACTAATGAGACTCATCCACGTTCCTCCAAGATGAGTAGATCCACTGAAGTTTATAATTTGTCAAATAAGAAGATGAGTAGAATCGATTATTACACGGTTAGTGATTTTGATGCTCCTAGAAAAACAAAGTGAAATTGTTGTCTTCAATGATTATTTTGCATCTTACATTATTATAGAAATTGTGATATAAGAATGGTGTTAAAATTCTACAACATAACTATATTGTTCAAAATCGAGTCTCACATGCATGCATGGTCGAATAGAAAAAGAAATAAGGTGAAAAAAAATAATCTAACGTGACATTTAAAATTAGAAAAAATATCTCAAACATCGATCCAATATTAGAATCTACTTAAAGCAAACATTCTTCCAGCCATGTTCTCATATGCAGTACAAAAACATACTTCAAAAGTGACAACTACATGATGACTTTTACTTTGCACTCCACAAAAACACAAAATTAAATAAAACTCATAAAAAGATTAGGGACAAACTTAATATATATTTGGAATTCAAAATGTATTAGGATGAAAGTTTTCTATTTTAAAAAAAAAGACCCGTAAAATTTTTTCATCAAAAATAATTGTAGGATATATCATTTTGTCATATAAAAAAATGATATAGTCATTGGCTTAATAACTGTAGTTATTGAACGAAAATGCAAGCTCACAACTATGAGATTAATGGAAAGCTAAGAGAGAACAAACAACTTGTATTGAATTTTTTGAAGTGAAGATACAAACAGTAGTAAGAGCTATATTTATAAGCTCTGTTTTACACTAACTCGTAACTAACTTTCCTAACTACCACTAGGACAAGTTGTTATAACTAACTACTTGAAAAGACTAATCTGCCCCTTTTATTCCTTCACACTTGTAACTACTTTAATAGCTTCTTTATATCACAATACTCCCCTTCAAGCTAGGTGGTGAAAAAATATTGAGAACTCATAGCTTGGATAGCAGGTGCTCATGTTGCAATCTAGATAACCCCTTTGTTAACACATCAGCTGGTTGTTCTTTAGTTGATAGATACTCTACCTTGATTAGCCCCTGTTGTAGTTTTTCCCTTATGAAATGACAATTGATTTCAATATGTTTTGTCCTCTCATGATATACTAGATTTACAGCAATCTGAATGGCAGCTTTGCTATCACTACATATCTGTACTGGTAGCTGAACCTCAGCTCCTACTTCTTTCAACATCCCAAGTAGCCATACTAATTCTAACACAGTGGAGGCAAGACTTCTATATTCAACTTCAGTTGAGCTTCTTGAGACTGTTGTTTGCTTCTTTGCCTTCCATGATACTAATGACTGACCAATCTTGATCATGTACCCTCTCACATATTTTCTGGTCAGTAAACAGGATGCCCAATCTGCATCACAAACAGCAGTAACCATCCTATTTAATTTGATTCACTTGATAATAACAGTCCTTGACCAGGTTGTCTCTTTAGGTATCTGACAACCCTTAAGGCAGCATCAAGATGAGACTTCTTTGGTTGTTGTAAGAACTGGCTTAGTGTCTAAGTGTTGAATGATATGTCTGGCCTTGTCATATTTCGATACAACAACTTCCCTATCAATCTTTGATACATTGTCTGATCAACTAATGGATCATTTGATTATTCCTAATTTTTGTTTACATGCTCATCATATAGTTTAGATGTTAGTTTGACATTGATGTCAATAGGAGTTCCTGCAAGTTTGGCTGCACTCATGCCAACTTCAAATATAAGCTCAAGAGCATACTTCCTCTGATGCATTAGTATACCAGTTGTTGATCTAGTGAACTTAATGCCTAGAAAGTACTTCAATTCCCCCAAGTCCTTCATTTTGAATGCTTGCTGCAATGCTTTCTTTGTATCTTCTATTAACTTCAGGCTGCTACCAGTTATTAGCATGTCATCCACATACACTAATACTATAATTATCCCTGCTCCTGATCTATTGATTAACAATGAATAATCATGTTGACTTAGTTTGAAGTTGAGTTTAAGAAGAGCTTCAGTCAATTTTTTATTCCATTGCCTTGGAGCCTACTTGAGGCCATAGAGTGACTTCGTTAGTCTACACACTTTCTCCCCTTGACTGACAAAGCCCTGAGGTAGTTGCATATAAATCTCATCATGTAGATCACCATGTAAGAAGGCATTGAATACATCCATCTGATGTATATGCCATTGTCTAGAAGCTGCAAGAGACACTATTGTCTTGATTGTCACCATTTTCACAACAGGTGAAAAAATCTCTTTGTAACCTATCCCCTCCTTCTGACTGTAGCCATTAGCAACCAACCTTGCTTTGAATCTCTCAATCTCGCCTGTAGATTTGTATTTAATCTTATAAATCCACCTGCAGCCAATAACCTTCTTTCCTTTGGGCATGTCTGAAATCACCCAAGTTTTATTATCCTCTAAGGCCTGAATTTATGTTGCCATAGCATCAATCCATCTTTTATCTTGAACAGCTTCCAAGTAAGTATCAGGTTCATTGATGCTTGAGCTAGCTGCAATATAACATTGATAGGAGGGAGATAGGTGAGCATAGGGTTGGCAGGGGGACCAGGTTGGCCCGCCGGACCCGATCCCGTCACTTTTCGCTGGTTGGGAGGGATTCGGGATAGGGGACCGGTTAGGGGCCGGTTCACCCTTTGGTCCCAGTCGATCCGGCCCGGCTGAACCTGCCGGTTTCGCGGGATCCCTTAATTTTATTTTATTTTTGAATTATATCCATTGGGGACCGATGAGGTAACGGCTAGTGGGCCCCCCAACGGATTTATTCACTTTTTTCACTTCCCCAACACCCCCTACCACCCCCCTACTTTTAATACTTTAATTTAAATCCTCAAGTTATCATAAATACACTTTAACCCATTTTTAATATTATAAATACGCCTCTATCCCTTATTATTTCTTACAAAATCATCTATTCTGTCATCTATTTTCTATATCCTCTCAATCTTAAGTCTCAATTTTTTATTCCATTTAAGTCTCATATTATATCATAATACATATATTTCAATTCTAAATTTTCATAATATATCATAATATATATAATTCTCATATTTGCTATCAAGTATTGGAGTTCCAAATTACAAGTTACAACAAACTACAAGCTTCAAGAATCGGTTATTCAGTTATAACGTCTGCTATTAACGCAGACATTTGGTACATTCGTTTCATAATATTTACATTTTATTTTTCGTCATTAATTTTTGCGTTATTATTATTTTTATATTACACTTTACATATAATTAAATATGAGTTCTAGCAAAAAAGATACCGGTAAAGGAAAAGAGAAAGAACCAAGTGGCATTAATAAATTATTTAATTTTAATAAAAAAAGTAGTAAGAAAAAAAAAAGAGTAAATGTGGTGGTACTTCTTCTAAATCAATGTCTAGAGTTAGATTTAATACAAATGATTTTACTTATGTTGATGATACTTCTTATGATATTGATTCAAATGTTCAACTCGATCATGAAATTTTACAACGAATTTATGGTGATAATCCTTATCTTGATGAAAATTCAGGTGAAGAAGTAGAAGTTGGTTCGGGAGAAGATGAATTAGAAGATACACCTACTAGTCCGGTGACAGAAGTTCCAAATGAAACTACAAATTCAACGAAGCAAAATTGTGGACGCCCACCCCTTATACCTCCTACAAGGGAGAAGGTGAAGCATCAACGCCCTAAAACTTCTGTTGTGTGGCAATTTATGACTTTAGATAAGGAAAACTCTATTGCTATTTGTAATAAGTGTAAGCAACCTTTTTAAACATAAACAAGGTGGAGGTCAAGGTGGGATGGGAGGCTTAAATAAACATTTGTTATCTTGTGTGCCGATTCAATATAAAGAAGCTAAAGCATTAGCCGATAGAAAAAAAGGAATTTCAGTTAATGATTTTGATATTAATGTTAATGAATCAGTAAGGGCCTCTAACATGGTTCAAGGAACATTAGATCCTTCTAACCCTGGTGGTCCACTAACACAACGTAAATATAATAAGGAAAGAGATCGCGAAAATTTAGCTAAAATGGTTTCTATTTGTGGTTTGCCTTATAGTTTTCCTTCACATCCCGGTTTTATTGAATATATTCAACAAACTTATATCCTACTTATAGAGGTTTTTCAAGAAATACTGTTAAATCTGATGTTTTTGTATATCAAGGTAAACATTGTCAATATCTTCGTTGTACATTTAGCATATTAGATTGTAGAGTGTTTATAACTTCGGACATGGATCGTAGTGTTAATGGACATGATTATTTAACTATTACAGCACATTGGATTGATCATAACTGGAATTCGCAAAAAAGAATCTTAAGTTATAAAGAATGTGTAGAGAAAAAAACCGATGCATATTTAGCTTCAAATATTTTGAGTGTTCTGGATTATTACATGCTTATAGATAAAGTAATGTCTGTCGCATTAGATAATGCATCTAATAATACACACGCTGCTAGTATGTTAAAAGTTAGATTATGTCCAATTGATGTTAAAACTTTTCATGTTAGATGTGTTGCACATGTATTAAATTTAGTTATACAAGATGGTATTTCATTATTTGATTGTGGTTGTATGAAAATTGAATATGTTGTTACCTGGATATTTTATGCTCATAAAACTGCTAGAATTAGGGAATTTAATGAGCGTTGTGTACTATGTGATTTGCTACCAAGAAAAATTCCAAGACACATTAAAACAATGTGGAATTCTTTTTACGAAATGCTTTCAGTTGCTTACGAATATAGAGGACCCATACAAATGGTGTTTAATGCTCATAATGCTGACCCATTAGATAGAATTTGTGAAGAAGATTGGAAAGAAACTTATGAACTATTAGAATTTTTAAGACTTTTTTATGATGCTACAACCATGTTTTCTGAAATTTATTATCCTACTATTTCATCAGTATTAATAAATATTTGTGTTATTTCAATTCAATTTTCTAAATACAAAAAAATTGAAAAATTTAGAGTTACAATTTAAGGTATGATTGAAAAAATTTTAAAATATTTTTTTCCTATTCCTCAAATTTATTTAACTGCTACTTTACTTCATCCTGACTATAAATTACGAGGTGTGCAGGGACTTATTGACACTTTTTATGATACTTTAGAAATTTTACCGGAAGAAATTTCAACTTGTGAAATGTGTAAGTCTAGCATAAAAGTAGAAGCAAAAATTTTGTATGAAAAATATAGAACTACAGGAAATACTCAAGGAGAAGTTGGTCAAACTTCTAATCCTTAGAGTAAAGCTCAAATTTTAAGTTATATGCGAAGTTTTCTTGGTCTTAATTCTACTAACCGTGATGATTTTGAAGAATATCTTAATCAATCTTTAGAAACAATGGAAGACAAAGATGGCAATGAAGATTTATTAGCATGGTGGAGGAGGCGGAGCGTTGCATTTTCAATTTTGAGCAAAATGGTTCGTAATGTTCTAGCTATTCAAGCTTCATCAGTTGCATCGGAGGCTGCTTTTAGTGCGGCAAGGTTTCAAATTGGCGATCATAGACATTCATTGGCGGAAGAAAGTTTGGAAACATCAGTTTTATTTAGAGACTGGGTCAACGCCGAGAGGAGGAATTATAATTTGCCAAGGTTAAGTTCCAAACAAGAAGCTTGGATTAATGCGGTAATTAGATCTAGTGATGATGAATTAGAGTCACAAGAGTTTCTAGTAAGTTTGCCAACACCGGAGGATGTTACCGTCGATATGATGCGACAATTAGAATTGAATTTTAAAGGAGAATACAAATATTAGATTACATCCGAGAAATAATTGAAACAGAACCCTTCCTAGAAGGTGGTTGCGTAAATTAGCTACTCATCTAATATTTGTAACAAATATTAGTTTTACATATGAGAACTTATTGAAACAGAACCCTTCCTAGAAGGTGGCTGCGTAGATTAGTTACTTTACTAATATTTGTAAATTGTAACTTCTAAGTTTTAAGTTGCAATTAGATTTTATTGAATAAATTTGAAGGCTTTATTCAAGTCTTTTCTATATAACTATTGTTTTGCATTTTAACTTTAATTTTAATTTTAAAATACTAACTTTAAAATGCTTAATTTAAAAATTGAAATTTGACATTTGAAATTTCAAGTTAAATTCTTTTAAAATATTTAAAATACAAATTTGAAACTTGAAACTTGAAATTTAAAATTTGAAACTTGAAATTTGAAATTTGAAAACTTAAACATTTTTTATTAGCTAAAAATGTTATTGAAAACTAAATAAACTAAAAATGCTTTTCAATAACATATAATTTCAATACAAATAAATAAACATATAAAAAAATAAAAATCCCACGTCCCATCCCATCCCGTATATATAGTGGGACGGGATGGGATGAATTTTTATCCCCCCAATCCCGGTCCCCCCAAAATCCCGGTCAATGCGTCCCCTGTCCCGTCCCGTCCCCCAGTCCCCGTCCCCGTCCCCGTCCCCGTCCCCTTGCTAGCCCTAGGTGAGTATAACTCATGTAATCACCTAAAGGTTATTGTACATCCTTGTTAACAAACAAGGAAACAAAATCCTTCATCCAGGTAGGGGTGTGTTTATGTCTGGTGGATCTTCTATTATGAAGTACTTCAGCCTCCTGAGGGATCTCAACTGACTCTATAACCTCAGTATTCACCATAGGTTCCTTAGATACAATAGACTCATCATTGATACAATACTGCTGAGATATATCTGTCTGTGTATATGTACCCTGAACTTCCTGAGAGTTAGTCCTGGCAGGACCTCTGGGAATCATAGAGATAGTAGAATCAAGAACTGGAATCAGCATATCTGAACCCTGTAGTGAATCCACAAACACCTTCTGATGTACTGATCCATCGACCTGGGGAAAAGGAAACATGTCCTCTCTGAACACTATATCCCTGCTAGTAAAGAAAGACTTGTTGTTTAGATTAAGAAGTATGTAACCCTTCTGTATTTCTAAGATCCACATTAGAACTGCTGACTTAGATCTTGGCATCAACTTATCATGCTCAGTAAGAACCTTTGAAAAACATAGACAGCCTAGTGTTCTAAGATGATTCAGAGACGGTTTAGTACCATATAAACTTTCATAAGGAGTCTCAAAGTTAAGCACACTACTAGGCAGTCTATTGATAGTACAGGCTGCAGCTAACACACAATGTCCCCAATATTGTAAAGGGATGTTAGCTTGAAACCTTAGTGCTCTGGTGACTTCAAGTAAGTGTCTGTGTTTCCTCTCAGCAATCCCATTTTGCTGAGGAGTATATGGACAAGATCTCTGATGAATGATTCTCATATCCTTAAACAACTTAGTACAAACTGAATTAAGGAACTCAGTATCATTATCAAACCTGAATACTTTGACTATTTTCCCAAACTAAGTCTTAACAAACTGTAAGAATACTTGTATAGAAACAGACAGAACAGATTTCTGAGGAAGTAAAAACAACCAAGTCATTCTAGAGTAGTCATCCACTATTGTAAGGAAATATTNAACACACAATGTCCCCAATATTGTAAATGGATGTTGGCTTGAAACCTTAGTGCTCTGGTGACTTCAAGTAAGTGTCTATGTTTCATCTCAGCAACCCCATTTTGCTGAGGGGTATATGGACAAGATCTCCGATGAATGATTCCCATATCCTTAAACAACTTAGTACAAACTGAATTAAGGAACTCAGTACCATTATCCAACCTGAATACTTTGACTATTTCCCAAACTGAGTCTTAACAAACTGTAAGAATACTTGTATAGAAACAGACACAACAGATTTCTGAGGAAGTAAAAACAACCAAGTCATTCTAGAGTAGTCATCCACTATTGTAAGGAAATATTTGTTACCATCAACTGTAGGTGCATTATAAGGACCCCAAAGGTCAGCATGTACTAGTTCAAAACAACAACTACTTTTGATACTACTAGTAGGAAACACAAGTCTTGTTTGTTTAGCATAAGGACATACAAGACACTATGAAACTGAACACAAACTTTGTTTATTCATATGAAATATTCTAGCTAGTGTTGTTGATGATGCATGACCTAGCCTTCTATGCCATACTTCAATGCATGATTCCTTGCTCTGATGAGCAGCCAATGTAACTTCATTTTTCTAATTGTCATAAGTTGTGGATAACTGTTTCAGCAGTAAGTACAGACCCCCTTCTTCCTTACCAACTTCCTTCACCTTTCCACTGTAAAGTTCTTGAAAAACACAAAAGTTAGGAAAGAAGGTGACTAAACAACCTAATTCCTTTGTGATTTGACTGAATGACAACAAGTTGTACTTGAAATAAGGAATGTGTAACACATTTGAGATCACACTTCTTTTTTAGAGGACACAAGAACCAGTATGAGACACTTGAGTGGTACCACCCGTTGGAAGAAATACAGGCTTTGACACTTCCAGTTTATTCACAGTATCTGGACTCAACATATCAAGATTAGAAACCATATGGTTTGTTGCACCAATATCTACTATCCACATCTTACTATTTTCATACACAAAAAATGCTTTACCTGAAGTATTTGCAGTCTTACACATAGAAGCACTTGGTTCTGACTTCTGTTGAACCATTTTCAGGATGTGATCATATTGATCCTTAGTGAATGTACAACCCTGAAGCAACTGTTGGACCTCCTTCTCAACTGCACTTGTTGATTTGTTAGTAATAGGTGCTTCAGGTGGAACTCCAGTATTTACAGCATATTGATTCAGATCAGGCAAATTTCCCCATCCAAGTGGAGGAACACTTGTGTTCATACCATAAGTAAGATTGGCATGTGCCTGGAAAGGTGGATTGTAGTATGAACGTAAATGCAAGCTCACAACTGTGAGATTAATGGAAGCTAAGAGAGAACAAACAATTTGTATTGAATTTTTTGAAGTGAAGATACAAACAGTAGTAAGAGCTATATTTATAAGTTCTGTTTTACACTAACTCGTTACTAACTTTCCTAACTATCACTAGGACAAATTGTTATAACTAACTATTTGAAAAGACTAATCTGCCCCTTTTATTCCTTCACACTTGTAACTACTTTAACTGCTTCTTTATATCACAATAGTTATCAAGGCTTATAAAAAAATTGATTTCTTATCAAAAAATTGTTCCGGTCATTAAGCCAATGATAATACCATAATAGTTATTATTAGAATACCGTCCATCGTGATACATTTTAAATACATAATAATATCATAATATTTATTTGCTTAACTAATTTATTCGTCAATTGTATTTGATAAAAAAAATTGAATTTTATTTATTCATGGAGTTCATATTTATATGACATAAAAATAATTTATTTTGCTATCCAGGATGAAATGGACTTATGAGCGATCGAGTGCTCGACCGATCAAACGTCAATCTCTGTCCTTTTTTCATTTTGCATTTAATATAAATTAATTATTCCTCACTCTATTTTAATTTTTTTTAATTTTAATTTAAACAAAATTTAAGAGAGTAAAGAATATTTTTGAATCTTTCGAAGTAGAATAAAATAATTAAAAACTTGCTAACAAAAAAAAAAAATATTTAATTAACATACATAAATAAAAAGTAGGTTGAACATCTAAAAACATACGAAGACATTGTTTTTTTTTAATCAAAGTAAGATAATTTAAAATTAATATTATCCTTATCAAAACGTAATATATCATTAAATTAAAATTGCAGCTGATTATAATTATTATAGAAATAAAATTTGTGCTAAGAATATTGATTTAATATGCTAAAATAAATAAGTTTTTTATTTATATTATTTTTTAAGAAATATATTACAAAGTGTATAAAGATAATAAAATTAGTTATTTTTAATTTAGACCTTATTACTTTTTAAAATAACTGCGCAACGCGCAGGCATGAATACTAGTTAAAATTAATTAAACACGTGATTTATCTTTTCTTTAAAAAAAAATTCTTACAAAATTATTAATCTAACCATAGAATTATTCTTACCAACTGTGCGTATTTATATTTATATAGATAGTATTTAAAAGTCATAATTTTATTACTATAATATTTATTTATCTTGTCTTGATTTAAATTAAGTAAAAAAAATTTACATTTAGCGTACTTTTACATTTTTGCGGAATTCTTGAGAGTCAAATATAACCTTTCATTTTATATTCTAGCACATTGTCAGACTTAATATCATAATAGCATGTTGGTACATTCGTCAATATCCCTTCATCTTTTTTATAAAATACATGAATAACTTTTAAGTTTTTGCCACATGCATCATGAAAAACTGAAAAAGAAATCAAGTATCCCCATTGTACCATAGAGTAAATGAAATCTTATTTTCATGTGAAGGAATAATAGTAAGTTAACGCTCAATTTTATTTAACCATAGATCACATCATAAAAATATCAGTTAGTTTATTGAGTGACAAATTTATTTATTTATTTTTATAAACTACATGATATGAAAAGGATCAATATAAAATGATTTTTCACTTACCTTCACAATCGACACGAAAGATATCGACAAAATTGAGAAGTTATTCATCATTCTCAAGAAATATTGATTGAGCACTTGATTTTGAAATTTTCCCATTTATTCTAGCTTTTTTTATTGGAAAAAAATATTCAAAATTCAAGTTATCACTGATGCAAAACTAAAAAGTAATCAGTAATCACAAATTCTTGAACTTAACAATAAAAATAAAATACAAATTGAAATCAATGAATAAAGTTACGATTTAAAATATTATTAACGTATAAACAACCTTGTCTAAGAATGAAATGATCAATATGCTCGTGATGAATTATTTGAATGATCATTACATATAAATTATAGAAGAGAAAAAAAATTGTTACAACAAAATAGAACAGGAAAAAATGCCCGGGAGGAATGGAAATGGGGAAATGGGAGTAGTGGCGTCTCCCAGTTTGTTTCTAATTTTTTTGGTTTACTGCATAATTCAAAATAAAACTGACATAAATCACACTTAAAACTGACTTAATAAAACTGATGTAAATCTATTATATTTTAATGAAAATAAAATCAATAAAACTGCTATAAATCACACTTAAAGATTGAATATAGCGAGAGCGTACCATTAGACTCAGACCTTAGTAAGAGTAACCACATTCCATACTCAGTCCAGTCGTCATTCGAGGACGAATGATCCCAAGGAGGAGATATTATAACATCCCAGAAAATTTTCGAACTAAGACTCGAACCGTTCTTCGTAGTGAGTGAAATTTTGCCAAGGAATTAAAAATTTCTTAAGTGTTAAGGTCACTAGATATAGCACCTTGAGTTCCAAAAAGACTTAAAGAGAGTTCATTCAAGTCATTCCTAGATTCTTCTAAGTTTTGGGTCAACTTAAAATGACCATAACCTTCAGTACAGGATGATTTAGGTGGCCCATAAGATATCCAATGAAAGTTCTTCGAATTATCTTTTCAACGCCACCGAGTTTGCTAAATTTCGAGCTCGTATGAGAGAGATATGCCCGTTTGAAGTCATCAGGCTGTCCAATTAAGGAAAGTTACCCAAAAATATGAAGGGTATTTTGGTCTTTTCCTTACCCAATCGGATTTAAGCATTTTAAGTAAGGTTTTAGGAGTCTAAACTGATTAGAATTATTTTCATTCATCCCCAAAAGCGTTTAGGGTATTAGAGAGAAGATTCAAGAGGAGAAAAAGTTCAAAGTTTCAAGCGTTCATTCAAGAAATTCAAGATTTCGTCAAGAACCTAGTTCTTTGAGGTATGTAAGCTTCCATAGTGTTGGATTCGTTCACCCACACGCAATCATGATTTATTCAGCGTAATTTCATTTTTTAAATTTAAGGATTTAAGTTCTTGATGAGTTCTTGATAAGTGTTCTTGAAGTTTCCTTATCGATTAAGTTTTGATATAAGATTCTACTTGGGTCAACTTCAAATGACCATATCTCTTAGAATATACAGGGTTACGTGAGTCATAACCTATCCAATTAAAGGTATTTGAATCTACTTTCCAACGCCACCAATTTCGCGTCAATTCAATTTCTGAGTAAAAGTTTATGACTATTTTAGTAACCTATACAGTGCTGTTACGAATTAGCCGACGGGAAAACCTTAATAAGAGTCGTTTTTGTCTTTTTACCTCCAAGAAAACCCTAAATGAATTTTTTGACTAATAAAAGGCTCAAAACAATCAGATTTTCATCTTTTAATTCATCATTCTCTTCTATCTCAAACCCTAAGACAAAACCCTAAGGAAAAATCAAATTAGAAGACCACATTCAAGATTCTTTCAATCTTTTTCAAGATTCGTCTTCAACGTAAGTCTTTTTCCAAGAATTCCATTTTTTCAACTCAAATTCCTACATACAAATATGAATCACTAATGAAAATCATAATTCTTGACCATAAAGATTTCAAGAAACTAATTCAAAAATCTCAAGAAAGGTTTTCTTGACCGTTTAACTTCAAGCTAGGGTTTCAAGACTTTTAATCAAGTTCTTCTTCAAGATTCTTCAAGAACCTTGTTCTTCCAGGTATTTAAGGCTATCATAGTGTTGGACTAGTTCGTCCTCATGCCCTACATATAATTTCATATCAGTAAAAGAGAAATCTAGGATTCTACCCCTAGATTTGAGTATTGTTGAGATAAGTTGATTTTGAGTTCTTGAGTTCATGTTTCTTTTAAAAGTTCTATTCCTAATTATCGAATTGCTATATTGTTATTGAGATCCTTCATATCATGAATCATAGCTCTTGAATTCATAATTCAAATTCAAGAAAGAGTTAAGAGTAGAGATAAGGAAGCCTTTGAGTTCAATTGTGATTCCTTTGAGATCTATCATCAATTTGAGTTAAGTTTTGAGTAAATAAGTAGAGAATGAGAAGAGTTGTATACATGAGTTCCTTATTGATATTTTGACCCTAGAGTCGAGTCATTCATGCCCATAACTTCCGCATGAACTCCATCAGTTGAGTACCTTTGAGAGGAGTAGTATATTCAAGTTCTAAGTCTTGAGTATTGAGTTCCTAATCCCCTTTGAGATTATATTTCTAATCATGGGACTATTATAATTTACATGTTACCCATGAAATCCTGAGTTGAATTGTTCATGCCCATAATTCCGCATGAACCCTATAAGTCGAACAATCTTGAGATGAGAAGTATCTTTGAGTCCTTGAGTTGAGTAGTTCATGCTCATAATTCCGCATGAACCCTCTAAGTTGAGCATTCTTGAAATGAGTAGTATCATTGAAGTACTTAAGTTTCAAGTATTGAGTTCTATCTATGGTTATTGAAAATCTTGCATTGAGTCGTTCACGTCCATAATTCGGCATGAACCATATTTTAAGAAGTTTTTTACAAACGTTTTAACTTTGTTTTAAGACTTAAGCTTTGAGTTGAGTAAAGAATAAGAGTAAAGTTCATTCTCTTTATATGAGAACGAAGTATTCCCAAGAGTAAATGTTTTCACATTTAAGATGAGAGAAAACTGAGATTTCCAAAAGAGTTTTGAGCAGTTTGAGTATCATCTCTTTTAAGTGTAAGATTTTTAAGTAATTATCTCAAATCAAAGAAAAAGTTATGTTTTTAAACATATGAGCTGAGTATTTTGGGAATAGTATTGAGCACTAATATGGGGACGAGTTTAAGTTCAGATAACTCACGTCTCCATAAACCATGTAGCCATCATGGGTAGAAAGGATCATACTTTTTAGATGATTCCTTAGTGCTTTTTAGCATAGACTAGTGGATCCACTTAGTTAAGGTGTTTTATATGATGGCAAAGTATAGGACAGTTCTGGCAGCATGGGCAAGACGCTGTATCATCACTTAGGCTCATATTGATTGTTGTCGGTTAGAGAAACTCCCACAAAGTTATATTGTATTTTGATATACATACTGAGTATTATTGTATTTTTCAATACATTGAGTTGATATCTACAGTTTTACAACTTTCATATATATTGCATCTTTTACTATTGATTTATCCTTGAGTATCATGAGCTGAGTTGAGAATCTTATTCTTGAGTTGAGTGAGTTCAGAAGAGGTAAATATGTTATATTTTTATCAAGTTCAAGCATATGGTTATGCTTTAGAATTCCCCTTACATGCTCGTATATTCCACATACTGAGCCATTTGGCCTGCATCCTTTCATGATGCAGATATCGGTATTCAGGGTCATCAATAGGAGTTTCATTGATACCACCTGGAGTTCGAGTTAGCTATGGTGAGCCTCCTTGCTTTCAGAGGATTTCATTTACTTTTCAATTTTGTCATGATGTCGTGGGTTTTGTCCCGACTTCCATCTTTGTTAGTTGGAGGCTTCATAGATAAATAATAGAGTTTTAGAAGTTTGTTCATTCAATTTTTTAAATGTTTTAAAGACTTAAGTTGCCTATTTTGGGGGGAGTTGAATATATTATATTATTCAGAGTTTTCTTTTGAGTTAAAGCTGTCTTTAAGTTTTCATGATTTTTTATTCAGTTTTTAAGCTTTGTATGATGGAGTTAGTCTTCCGCTTATAGTCAGCCAGAATGAGGGTTCGCTTGGGGACCAGAAATGGTTCTCGAGTGTCGGCCACGTCCAGAGTGTAGGCTCGGGTCGTAACATATTCAGATAGTGGAGATCTCACAATTGAGGTCGCAAAGCAATCTCCTAAAGATGCCTTGTACTCAACAAAGAAAAAAATAAGAGTAATATTAGTACACAATCACAATGTACTTGTAGGATCATTGGCTAGTTCCAATATACGGAATATGAATAGGCAATCACAACTCAGTAAGACATAATACATAATTACAACACAAGTATAACATAGCCAGGAATTAATATGCATAACAACATGGATCATCACAGCACAACAAGCCAATCTGGTTCTCTCAGGGAACCCACTCATACAAATTGTTATTGTACTGACGTGGTACCCGATCCCAAGTTAGTATACCGACGTGGTACCCATTCTCATTGTACTGGCGTGATACCCATTCAAGATATTAATGTATCGATGTGGTATCCATTTCTAATGTTAGTGTACCGACGTGATAACCAATCCCAATCAACAATTCATACAACATAATACCACAATGAATCACAATCACAAC
>NC_064292.1:8956713-8963389 GCF_019186545.1 Solanum stenotomum | reverse complement strand
TGTCTTTTTACCTCCAAGAAAACCCTAAATGAATTTCTTGACTAATAAAAGGCTCAAAACAATCAGATTTTCATCTTTTAATCCATCATTCTCTTCTATCTCAAACCCTAAGACAAAACCCTAAGGAAAAATCAAATTAGAAGACCACATTCAAGATTCTTTCAATCTTTTTCAAGATTCGTCTTCAACGTAAGTCTTTTTCCAAGAATTCCATTTTTTCAACTCAAATTCCTACATACAAATATGAATCACTAATGAAAATCATAATTCTTGACCATAGAGATTTCAAGAAACTAATTCAAAAATCTCAAGAAAGGTTTTCTTGATCGTTTACCTTCAAGCTAGGGTTTCAAGGCTTTTAATCAAGTTCTTCTTCAAGATTCTTCAAGAACCTTGTTCTTCCAGGTATTTAAGGCTATCATAGTGTTGGACTAGTTCGTCCTTACGCCCTACATATAATTTCATATCAGTAAAAGAGAAATCCAGGATTCTACCCCTAGATTTGAGTATTGTTGAGATAAGTTGATTTTGAGTTCTTGAGTTCATGTTTCTTTTAAAAGTTCTATTCCTAATTATCGAATTGCTATATTGTTATTGAGATCCTTCATATCATGAATCATAACTCTTGAATTCATAATTCAAATTCAAGAAAGAGTTAAGAGTAGAGATAAGGAAGCCTTTGAGTTCAATTGTGAATCCTTTGAGATCTATCATCGATTTAAGTTAAGTTTTGAGTAAATAAGTAGAGAATGAAAAGAGTTGTATACATGAGTTCCTTATTGATATTTTGACCCTAGAGTCGTGTCATTCATGCCCATAACTTCCGCATGAACTCCATCAGTTGAGTACCTTTGAGAGGAGTAGTATATTCAAGTTCTAAGTCTTGAGTATTGAGTTCCTAATCCCCTTTGAGATTATATTTCTAATCATGGGACTATTACAATTTACATGTTACCCATGAAATCCTTGAGTTGAATTGTTCATGCCCATAATTTCGCATGAACCCTATAAGTCGAACAATCTTGAGATGAGAAGTATCTTTGAGTTCTTGAGTTGAGTAGTTCATGCTCGTAATTCCACATGAAACCTCTGAGTTGAGCATTCTTGAAATGAGTAGTATCATTGAAGTTCTTGAGTTTCAAGTATTGAGTTCTATCTATGGTTATTGAAAATCTTGCATTGAGTCGTTCACGTCCATAATTCGGCATGAACCATATTTTAAGAAGTTTTTTACAAACGTTTTAACTTTGTTTTAAGACTTAAGCTTTGAGTTGAGTAAAGAATAAGAGTAAAGTTCATTTTCTTTATATGAGAACTAAGTATTCCCAAGAGTAAATGTTTTCACATTTAAGATGAGAGAAAACTGAGATTTCCAAAAGAGTTTTGAGCAGTTTGAGTACCATCTCTTTTAAGTGTAAGATTTTTGAGTAATTATCTCAAATCAAAGAAAAAGTTATGCTTTTAAACATATGAGCTGAGTATTTTGGGAATAGTATTGAGCACTAATATGGGGACGAGTTTAAGTTCAGATAACTCACGTCTCCATAAACCATGTAGCCATCATGGGTAGAAAGGATCATATATACTTTTTAGATGATTCCTTAGTGCTTTTTAGCATAGACTAGTGGATCCACTTAGTTAAGGTATTCTATATGACGGCAAAGTATAGGACAGTTCTGGCAGCATGGGCAAGATGTTGTATCATCACTTAGGCTCATATTGATGGTTGTCGGTTAGAGAAACTCCCACAAAGTTATATTGTATTTTGATATACATACTGAGTATTATTGTATTTTTCAATACATTGAGTTGATATCTACAGTTTTACAACTTTCATATATATTGCATCTTTTACTATTGATTTATCCTTGAGTATCATGAGCTGAGTTGAGAATCTTATTCTTGAGTTGAGTGAGTTCAGAAGAGGTAAATATGTTATATTTTTATCAAGTTCAAGCATATGGTTATGCTTTAGAATTCCCCTTACATGCTCGTATATTCCACATACTGAGCCATTTGGCCTGCATCCTTTCATGATGCAGATATCGGTATTCAGGGTCATCAATAGGAGTTTCATTGATACCACCTGGAGTTCGAGTTAGCTATGGTGAGCCTCCTTGCTTTCGGAGGATTTCATTTACTTTTCAGTTTTGTCATGATGTCGTGGGTTTTGTCCTGACTTCCATCTTTGTTAGTTAGAGGCTTCATAGATAGATAATAGAGTTTCAGAAGTTTGTTCATTCAATTTTTTAAATGTTTTAAAGACTTAAGTTGCCTATTTTGGGGGGAGTTGAATATATTATATTATTCAGAGTTTTCTTTTGAGTTAAAGCTTTGTCTTTAAGTTTTCATGATTTTTTATTCAGTTTTTAAGCTTTGTATGCTGGAGTTAGTCTTCCGCTTGTAGTCAGCCAGAATGAGGGTTCGCTTGGGGACCAGAAATGGTTCTCGAGTGCTGGCCACGTCCAGAGTGTAGGCTCGGGTCGTGACATATTCAGATAGTGGAGATCTCACAATTGAGATCGCAAAGCAATCTCCNTTGTAGGATCATTGGCTAGTTCCAATATACGGAATATGAATAGGCAATCACAACTCAGTAAGACATAATACATAATTACAACACAAGTATAACATAGCCAGGAATTAATATGCATAACAACATGGATCATCACAGCACAACAAGCCAATCTGGTTCTCTCAGGGAACCCACTCATACAAATTGTTATTGTACTGACGTGGTACCCGATCCCAAGTTAGTATACCGACGTGGTACCCATTCTCATTGTATTGGTGTGATACCCATTCAAGATATTAATGTATCGATGTGGTATCCATTTCTAATGTTAGTGTACCGACGTGATAACCAATCCCAATCAACAATTCATACAACATAATACCACAATGAATCACAATCACAACTACAATGAATCATAATCACACATGAACATTCATCATGTAATACATTCATTGCATGTGATTGAAAACATCTTTCATTTTACATTATATCATTTTGATAGCCGTAATCATATATCATGCATATATTAATAACGATGCAGTTAACAAGCACATATATTATAAATGAGAAAAATCACAACTATCACTTACCTCAAAACAAACCTGAATGCTCTAAAGAACTTAAACTTTCCTCTTGTTATGAAATTTCGGCTTGTTCTTGGTCTAAAACAATAATAAAATACAATAATCAATGAAAAATGACCTAATTAAACTCAGATTATACTCAAATCCTAACCCAAGCCAATTCATAATCATTCTATCCAAACCAAGCCTTTCCCACCATTAATTCAAGTCAAAACTCTTCCTCAAGAGCAATACCCTAGATTCTAAGGCTTAGAATCAATTTACAAGATATGAGAGTAATTTACTTACCTTAATCCAAGAGATTGGTGGAAAAACTAAAAGAAGTTGCCTTAAATCGCCCTTCTCAGTTTCAAGAACAAAGTACACAAAATAAGAGATTTTGGGGGCTTTTCTTCACAAAATCTTACTAATCCCACTATAGAAGCCTAACCCGCTATAGCGGCGTCTCCATAGCGACTTGAACAAAGACAAAGACTCATAAATCCTTCCCCAAGCTCCCATTTTGCAATACACATTCGAATCTTGACGTTCTAAACTAATTCCTTCACGCCAAATTTGATACCGAAAGTTTTACTCACCTGAATTCGATTTCGAAATGCCTTATTGGATTCCTTAATGTCTTAGCTACTAGAAAACGCGATCCAAGCTCAGACATATCACTCCATCCATTTTCGAATTTCCCTAGGCCTAGCTACACTCAGATTCCATTTGAGACTGCTCTAACCTAGGATATCATGTTTTGAGTCTTTTAGTATATAATTTGCTCAAAATAATTCACGTTTGTGATACGTCAATTTAAAAAAAAAAGAAAAAAAAAAAAGAAGAAACGGCAGCAAGAAGAAGCAGCGAAGAAGAAGAAGAAGACGGGCAAAAATTTTCTATGAAAAAAATACCGAATGACCATATTTGATAATAAATAACTTGTTTTTTTTAAGTGTGCTATTTTTTTTATGTAAGAAATAGAACCTAATGGACATTTTATTTAATTTATATTGTATTTACATCACTATCTAAATTGGTAATAAGGCCATGTTCCTTTTTATGTTCGGGACAATCACACTGTTCATTACTTGAGCATATGTTAGATTACCATGCCCTAAATCAGGATGAGATGTGATTGACACCTGGTTGTAGTCGATTGTTGACGAACAACAACAACATAATTAGTAAGGTCCGGAGTAATGATGGTATTTACATTACCTTACTTACCCTATGAAGGCTGAGGTTGTTTCAGATAGACATTTAGCTCACGTAATACATTAAATCTTCTTTTCAAGTTCTTACTTTTTAAATTTTAAATCATTTAAAAAAAAGTAGTAAGTGAATACGAATATATTAAATACCATGTAATACTTAGACAAAATTCATAATTTTCTTGTATAGTAACATATGAATGCATTAAATACTTTATCCAATTATTTAAATTGGAATTTCAATATTTAAGTTACACTGTGGAAGTGTGTTTTATTTGTCAATCAAGCAAGACCAAAAGGCATGATTCAAAATGTGGTTACATATACATAATAGGCTACTCACAATAGATTGACTGGCTAAATGGGGAGTGATTGTTGATCCCTTATGCTTTTCAATGTTCTCATTTTGGTGATTAATTTGGTTATCATAAGTTATAATTAAATTTAATCTTTACCAAAGATATTCTTGTAATCACTAAAAATTACTTTATGTGACAAAAAAAACACAATTAGTAGTTAAGAAAATTCATTATTTTCTCCTATGGTCATGACAGTAGTAATGTAGTAAATCACTTTTGCGGGCTTTTATGTTTTTAGTTAAACTTTTCTAGTTTTTGACTCTAGACTTTATCTATTATTTTAAAACTTTGAATTAAATTGTTTAAATCTTCATATTATTAATAATGTTTTTGACAAAAAGAATTAATGTATTATATTACAACAAGTAGCTAACAATCTATAGTTAATTTAAAAGAACCTTTTCCAATATAAATAGACATTAGGAAAAAACGTTTGTTATGAAGCCAAAAGTTTATTTCTCGAGAGAATATAAAATAAGATCAATGATACTACTTTTTATAGACTGAGCTATAAAATATAAACACATACTAATAATTACAAAACTTTTGGAGGATTTTGTCTCCTTTTTGAATATACTAAAAAATAATTATTATTATTTAATTTTTTGGGTTGTTTCACCTTTCCTTTGCTAATCGACGTCATCATATTTTTCTCTTAAACGACGTTATAGATGCTTCATCATTTACCACTAATTCATTTAACATCATTTTGTATGATGTATCTAACCATTTTAAATCTTATATATAATTATTCACGATCAATATAAAATTATAGGATCATTCGATTTTAACAACTGAAACCTATAATACTTTCTTTATCAAATTAAATCTATGATTGATGAGATTATTTACTTCAGTCTTAATTTTAATTCAAACATTTTAAATTTATTAACACGTTCATGAAAGATCTCCTGAGATATGTTAAAGTAATGTTTTCATCACTCTATATAAGACAAGCTAGAAAGAGACAACTGCCAACCAAATGAAAATAAAGAAAGAAAGAAATGTAGAAACGCTGAAAATGTAAGTATATACTAATGATAATGGTGGTTGACATTAATGGTGGCATTAATGATAATATTGCCGAAATTGTAGTTACTAATGAATTTAATAATGATGTGATGCTATTCCTTTTCTTGGTGCAGATAATGAGGTACTTGGTCTTTTCAATGAGTTATTTGAGCCTGCAATCACACCCAAGAAGGCGCTATTGATATGGTTGAGCGACCTAACGTAAACGAAGATAAATTTTTCGCATTTAAATGTACAAGCACGATATCTTCTTAATTATGCATACATTGTCTTGAGTATTGATGAGGTAATAAATAACGTAAATAAGATAAAATTCTCTTCTGCATTGAAATATTCTTTTCGATACTTGTGGTACCCAATCAACAAGCTGATCACTTAGAAGAAAACAACGGTCAGCTTAATATTACTGAAACGATCAAGAAAATGAAATGCAAGAAAGTGACAATAATAAGGATAAATTACTCAATATACATCTAATTTACTCAATATACCTATATAAATCTATTTCATTCCAATGTTTACGTTTGGGAGTTGAGCAATATATGTTTATTACAAGTAACTTTGTGGTGTGGCAAGGCACAACATAGTTACAGATTGTGCGATATTCTTCCATTGATGCAATGCAAACTTCTCTAAATTGTATTGTATTTTATTAGTGTGGAAATGTGTCCAGTTTCTAGCATCTTTATATTGGTCAGTATATCACAGTAAGCACGACAAAGATAAAAACACAAAAATGAATACGTAGAATGTTACAGATCGATGTATTGGTCTTTTTGTTAAAGTCACAGTTTTTTTAATGACTGTGATGTACGAGTCAATTTTCAGATACCTCAACTAATTCTACGAGATATCTGCCATTTCTTACCAACAACAATTATGCACCTAATTTAAACTTCATATACATCTATCATTTTTGGGGTTTAAGCCCAATTTTTCATTTTTGAGCTTTGTAAAATCCTTGAAGGCGATTTTGAAGAGATTTCTTGTGCT
>NC_064292.1:8944765-8956217 GCF_019186545.1 Solanum stenotomum | reverse complement strand
ACATTATACCAAAAAAATTGAAAGTGGTATCCATCTAAAATAACACATGTTATGAAAAGTAGGGGACACTCTATGAATTTTTCTTTTTATAAATATAATTGTTGTAGCCTAGAAGAGCCCTTTTATATTGTTCTAAGAAGTTTTTCTTCTCCGTCTTCAAATTTCCACAACCACGCTTCTACTTGTTGACAACTATCTTGTCTTTGATTAGATACACTTATTATAAGAAGAGTATTAGTTTCTAAAATTCATTTAGTAAAATCTGTCAAATGCTTAACTCAAATAGAAAAGTCTTCACTTTAACCATGAAAGTGGAGACTTATTTATGGCAGCAAGCTTTCACTATTACGATATGTTCAAGCAACAACAAAACAAATATAATTGAGCCATGCAAATAGTAAAAATAGTGTCAATACTTATTGGGAAACTAATTTGTGTAAGATAATTTTATGTGTGTTCTTTCCCTCACATATAAGGATATTCTGCAAATCATCCAAGAACTGATTGGGCATAAAGCATCACTATCTCCGAGATCATTGTAATGAGCAGACATATAACTTTTCCATTTTTCTTGTGCTACGTAGTTTCATTTCTTCTCAAATTAAACTACTTTTTTCTTTAAACCGGTGAGTTTAAAGAATGGTAGGAAAGAGCAAAAAGGATTAGGGAACTATGGAGGGGTAAAACAAAGAAGATATAAAGCCTGTTTGGATTGACTTTGGCTTAATTTTGTTATTTTGACTTAGAAATAAGTGCTTATAAGCATTTTGCTTTAAAATACCTAAAACAAGTCAATCTAAATGGGCACTTAATCAAGTATGAGTTACCTTATAGATAAAGGAGTAAAAGAGAATTTTAACAGGCACTTAATCAAGTATGAGTTACCTTATGGAAAAAGGAGTAAAAGAGAATTTTACAATTATCCTCAACAACAGCTATATGATGATTAAGTTTGAATATGGTTATTCCAGGATGAGGGCAATTTGTAGTTAATTTCACTGCAGGCTTTTGTTAAAAATAAAGGTTATTGAAAGGATGTGTTTAATTGAAAGGCATGTGCTCCTTAATGTGTGAGATTTGAGAAAAATTTGTGTCCAAATAGTACTTACCAATAATCATGACAACTAATATGTCCTTGTAGTAGAACGGTAGAATTAGTAACTTTGTTTAGGCCAAGCGTTGCCTAATCTTTCCAATAACTTTTATGGCTTTATCTGAGAACTAAAAGATATAGTTTCCGCAACAATTTTCTAAACAGCAAACACTGAGAAAATCGTAAAATTATTGTTATTGATATAAGAAGTAGAAATCCAGAAAATAAAGGTGAAATGGAGAGTTTATACATATAGGGAGGGAAAGATTCATTATTTCTAACTACTAAATTTGATCTTTACTTTTCGCACAACTGCAACAATACTCATTGAAATAGAGAGTGTGTGTATGGAGAACTAAAAGAGAGAAAGAGATGAGGGAGTTGATATTTCTAGAAATAGGTTTAATGTGTTAAAAATAGCATGTAACATACCGTAACTAATGGATTAGATCACTTACCTTGAATCGTCCTTATGAGTCCAAATGGCNAATAATCATGACAACTAATATGTCCTTGTAGTAGAATGGTAGAATTAGTAACTTTGTTTAGGCCAAGTGTTGCCTAATCTTTCCAATAACTTTTATGGCTTTATCTGAGAACTAAAAGATATAGTTTCCGCAACAATTTTCTAAACAGCAAACACTGAGAAAATCGTAAAATTATTGTTATTGATATAAGAAGGAGAAATCCAGAAAATAAAGGTGAAATGGAGAGTTTATACATATAGGGAGGGAAAGATTCATTATTTCTAACTACTAAATTTGATCTTTACTTTTCGCACAACTGCAACAATACTCATTGAAATAGAGAGTGTGTGTATGGAGAACTAAAAGAGAGAAAGAGATGAGGGAGTTGATATTTCTAGAAATAGGTTTAATGTGTTAAAAATAGCATGTAACATACCGTAACTAATGGATTAGATCACTTACCTTGAATCGTCCTTATGAGTCCAAATGGCGGAGTTGGAGTCATGGCAGCCTTGGATAACCACGTATCAATTAATCTCATAGTTGTGTTGCTAGCGATATGGCACTAAAAGAGGACGGTTTTCTCGAACGCCGAAGGAGAATTGAAGGGTTCTTCTGTTTTGGGTTTGGAGTATAGCGATGTTTCTAGTTCTGTTTTGGAGAAATGAGGTTTCTAGACAATTTTGACTTGACTTGAAAAGACACTTCTGCCCTTGATTGTCTTGGTCGTCTTCACTCTTCTATATAAAAAGAAGGAATGGAAAATTGTCAAAGATGATCTTGTTGACAGAACAATGGGCTGAATAGCGAGAATAATTCCTTGAGCCAGACTGGATTTCTAATGCCTCGACAAATTGATCAAGATAGATGACAACACTTTTCTCCCGTTTTTCTTACCAAGAGGGTAATCTTCTCTTATGACTTTCACCCCTGCCCGAAAATAGAGAATAAAGCCCATGTCTGATCCATTCATTCTGCAAGTAGGGAGGATCCAGAGCGTTGCCTCATCATACATATCCAGTTGCTAGACACTTTATTGGTCTGACCATCCTCTCATTCTTTAATAGGTAGGGATAGGATTGTAGCTTAGAACAAAAGCAATACCTCACGTAATATTATTCTTATGAGAAATCTGAATGCCTGCGGAGTTGGAAGATATGACAGAACTCTCAACAGTGTTCTCCAATTGTCAGTGTCCAAGCCACCTTACACTAACCTCGACAATGCACCAACACAAGTATATGATAATTCTACCCAACAACCTTAAGCAGATAATTTATTTTACCTATAGTGTTTTCTATAACTCCACTGGAATTGGAACCTTCAAAAAGGTATGTTATTCGATTGTGGGGACAAATGGAAGGAAGTCCTAACTTCTATAAACAAACACATACATATACCCAAAAGGATAACAACTACTACTAAATAGAATATTAAAATAGAAGAAGATAGATACACTTATTTCAGAGACTGAAGTTCAGTTTATACAAAAGGAAATGGAAATGATAAAAATTGGAATAAATAAATAAATATAGTGAAAGAATGTTAAAAGCTTACCAAACCCGAGGATTACTGGTGATGGAATCTATCTTGTGTCTTTGAATATTTGTCAAACATCTCAGCCATATTCCTTAAAATTTTCAAAAAATTTATCCTAATCTAGCTAGTGCATAGGCTTCCGAGCTCATCTTGATAGTAAATACCAAAAATTACCCAACTCGAGCATCATGGAGATTGGAGAAGAAGAGCACTATGCCTATTTCTTTGCTTGAGTCATCTTACTTTTTTAATATAGAAGTGAGGGGAAAGAGAGAGAAAGCTCTAGAAGGGAAAAGAAAGACAAAGTATGTGGTTTGCTAAAAAATCTAAGTAGGACAATTATACATACCCTTGAAAATGAGCATATTTACAACGTTGTCATTGGTCGTCCCTCACTTCTAACTCTACCTATAGTTGTGTACCTATATAAATATGTTATGTCGGCCATATCAGACTCTTATATACTGAAATGAACAACAAGGGGAAAAAAGAAAGAAAAACTGAAAAGTCATAGAACAATAGTGCAAAGTATATCAAAAAATCACATATTGACACACAGTAGTGTAATACATTTTGTTTCAAATTTGTTTTGCTGATCAACAGCTTCTACCAACAAAGTAGCTCCTCTGTCCTTAAAAAGGGAAGAAGTAGTATCGGTAAGTTTTAACAGTGTAATTGTTGAAAGTATTGCTTAACTTTAATTTAATTACTCCATTAGAAAGTGTTGAAGGTACAACTCAAGTCAATAATTAACTCCCTCATCTAACAAAGAAAATCAAGAAGTTAGATACAAACATATCAGTAAGTAGTGATAAACTGAAAAATCAATTAAAATGATTTATTCAATTATGAAACTTTTAAAAACCTCAAACATACACATGATAAGTTCAACCATATAAAAAGAAAACGCTTGAAACTTAATATAATAATAGCATATGAATAGTGATAAATGTCTACATTTGTAGATGCCATTTTTTCACCAAATAGATAAAAACTTACCTCGCTTTGTATGCCTCAGGCACATGGTACTTGAGATGAAGTTTTGAAAGCCAATATCTTACATGCATACTTGAGTTGTTTGATTCCCTACTTTTACGAATCTCTTCGGTATACCTCAATACAAGACAAGCGCAGGAAAGGATAAAAAATAAAAACCGGGCTATCGCCCTATCTAAGCAGCCTTCCCCGACCTCAGACTCTTTCTTCCCCACCTACACAAGTGGTTTTTTAACCCAAATTAGAAAAAGTTCTGTTAGGTTCTTAACTTCCAAGCCAACTCAAGATCCTCATTGGTTGTCTTCTAACACACAAGAACCAAGGAAAAAAATATTTGATAAGTCAATATCAATGGGAAAAAAAATTATGGATAAACTCTTCCAAGAAATACATGACAAATTAAAAAAAATTACCATAGAGACATTCAAAAGAAACAATTTAACAAAAGAAATATTGATTGATAGAAGACTTGAACAAGCTATTAACTTCAATTGCATTCTTCAATTTTTCTGGTTCGAGGATAAGCAATAATGAAAATCAAAAGGAAGAAAATTAATGTGGCAGAACAATAACAGTAGCAGACATGATCTTAACCCATAAAATTGAAAATTTTGAACACTACCAAAAGAAGATTAGGAAAATATTGAGAGAGAAAACTAATCTGATTTTGAAGTACCAGATGAAAAATCAAAGAGAACATAGAAGAGAGAGTTCGGTAGAACAATAACCGCAGTATCTATGAATTTAAGTTATGAAATTGAAAAATTTAATCTTGAGGAAAGAGCTGACCTAAGAAGGCACACCTAGATATGAAGATGAAGTTAATGTGTAGGCCTTGAATTTAAGTTTGGATGAAAGAAAAAATTGGACAATTAGGAGAAGTTTCTGGAAATTCTCCATTGTTGGAAGTTGGAACAAAGAAATGAAACAATGGAGTCTTCTAGAAACGCCGAGAAAAAGCTATTATAGATATTTGTCTTTGAACAGAATGACGGATTTGCCCTTGGATATAGTGAAAAATTACCAAAATAGCCTTGGTCGTCCGGTTGTCTTCACACTTCTATATAAAAAAAAAAAAATAGAAATTCACGATCAATATAAAATTATAGGATCATTCGATTTTAACAACTGAAACCTATAATACTTTCTTTATCAAATTAAATCTATGATTGATGAGATTATTTACTTCAGTCTTAATTTTAATTCAAACATTTTAAATTTATTAACACGTTCATGAAAGATCTCCTGAGATATGTTAAAGTAATGTTTTCATCACTCTATATAAGACAAGCTAGAAAGAGACAACTGCCAATCAGATGAAAATAAAGAAAGAAAGAAATGTAGAAAACGCTGAAAATGTAAGTATATACTAATGATAATGGTGGTTGACATTAATGGTGACATTAATGCTAATATTGCCGAAAATGTAGTTACTAATGAATTTAATNACTGCCAACCAAATGAAAATAAAGAAAGAAAGAAATGTAGAAACGCTGAAAATGTAAGTATATACTAATGATAATGGTGGTTGACATTAATGGTGGCATTAATGATAATATTGCCGAAATTGTAGTTACTAATGAATTTAATAATGATGTGATGCTATTCCTTTTCTTGGTGCAGATAATGAGGTACTTGGTCTTTTCAATGAGTTATTTGAGCCTGCAATCACACCCAAGAAGGCGCTATTGATATGGTTGAGCGACCTAACGTAAACGAAGATAAATTTTTCGCATTTAAATGTACAAGCACGATATCTTCTTAATTATGCATACATTGTCTTGAGTATTGATGAGGTAATAAATAACGTAAATAAGATAAAATTCTCTTCTGCATTGAAATATTCTTTTCGATACTTGTGGTACCCAATCAACAAGCTGATCACTTAGAAGAAAACAACGGTCAGCTTAATATTACTGAAACGATCAAGAAAATGAAATGCAAGAAAGTGACAATAATAAGGATAAATTACTCAATATACATCTAATTTACTCGATATACCTATATAAATCTATTTCATTCGAATGTTTACGTTTGGGAGTTGAGCAATATATGTTTATTACAAGTAACTTTGTGGTGTGGCAAGGCACAACATAGTTACAGATTGTGCGATATTCTTCCATTGATGCAATGCAAACTTCTCTAAATTGTATTGTATTTTATTAGTGTGGAAATGTGTCCAGTTTCTAGCATCTTTATATTGGTCAGTATATCACAGTAAGCACGACAAAGATAAAAACACAAAAATGAATACGTAGAATGTTACAGATCGATGTATTGGTCTTTTTGTTAAAGTCACAGTTTTTTTAATGACTGTGATGTACGAGTCAATTTTCAGATATCTCAACTAATTCTACGAGATATCTGCCATCTCTTACCAACAACAATTATGCACCTAATTTAAACTTCATATACATCTATCATTTTTGGGGTTTAAGCCCAATTTTTCATTTTTGAGCTTTGTAAAATCCTTGAAGGCGATTTTGAAGAGATTTCTTGTGCTAAATCATTTGGGTAAGATTTTGTGACCCTAAAACATCATTTCCCATTAATTATTTATGAATTTTAATATCAAAACTTGAGATTTTGATTGAAAAATGACAAGCTTTTTTCAAGAACTTGAGTTCTAAAGTGAAATGGTGATTGTGAACTGATTTTTCAATGATCTAATATTGCACGAAACTACGAACTTGTGTCTCTGATCCTACATCATGAAACGATGTAGCGTCTAAAGACGATTAGTACGGTGAGTATTGACATGTAACCCGAGGAAAGGATAAACAATATATGTATATATATATATATATATATATATAACCATAAATTAAAGATAAAATCATAAGTGCAGACCCAAAGCATTTAGACATAGACCTTTCAAAAATCATTAATCCTATATAGGTATGGTCGTCCGCCCGACTGAGGGTCCCGATCCATGTATATGCCACATGAATTTGAGAAATATAAGAATATGGAAAATTAAACTCTCCCAAAAAAAGATTGTAGAGGTAGCTGATCTGATTAGCAACCTACAGTGGTCATCCGTATTTTAGGACAATGACCTCCCATGTTGGCAAATGCGGTTTTGGGTGATGAGTCACAAGGACTTTACACCTTTTTTGTGATACTACCAAACTCTCTTTAAGCCCTCAATTAAAACTTTTACAAGTTTTCATTTATTAAGAGTTACCAAATAAGGCACATTCTCATTGGTATCGTCATACCAAGACTTGCAAGTCATTGTAATCATGCCAAATTTCATAATCAACCATTTAAAACTCTTAACATGTCCTTTGAAAATCAAAGACTCATTTATGCTAAAACATTTCGTTCAATGCCAACATCCAAGTATTTTCAAGTTATAAGACAACATATAAAATGCAAAATCATAAGCATTTAATCGGGACGGAAAATCACCCATGCTCATCATTTAAACCAAAGCTTCTTAAAGACTCGTAGATTCCTAAATCCATTATTTATAGGAAAAACTCTTTTCAAAATCATATGAGGAAATTCACTCATTCAAAACCAACAATCCAAATTACGAAATCATCATAAAGTAATTTGAATAAAACTAACAAGAGAGGTACATTTGTAATCAATTTTCATGAAATCATCTCTCAACTCTTACCTCAATTCGTAATTTAAAAAATACGAATAATAAAATAAAATATGAATCTTGTATGAGTAGTTTGAAGTAGGGAATATTCAAACGTAAAGAACTTAGGAAAGAGACTTTGAAAACCTTAGATTTTACTTCTTGAAGTGTTGGGGAAGAAGAGAAGAAGAGTTTGTAACTTATCAAATCTCCTTGAATATAGCTTTTGGGGGAGGTTAATATTAATAGTCATGGGTTATGATTATGAGATGAGGAAAGGACAAAACTAACCCTCCTAAAACATGAATAGAAACGAAGACTTAAATAATTTCGAAGTCGGTGAGCTGTCGCGCAGCTGGAGCCTACTTCGAGCAACCTTAACAGTGTTACTGACTTTGCCGAGTGGCCGAGCGGCTGATGTCCACTTCACGCGACGGATCGCATAGAATCCGTAGTGTCCAGTAAAATGAGCATAACATTTAACACATAACTTAGATTGACGAACGGTCGAAAATATTGGAACAAAGACTTCACGACTTTTCATTTTCTTAGTATTAGGCCATAAAGTCTTAATACTCTAGGAGTTTCTTATAACCATAATTCACATCCGACGATCTTCTCATAATAAGAATTATTTTCAATATCTATCCAATATTAGAAATCATCAAATTTGGAGTCAACGCAATGAATCGGGTCATAGGGCATTACACTTGTCTTCAACGAAGACATTGAACCTGAAGGAGTGATAGGCTACAGTCACTAGCAATCACTTCCATAATATTTGTTTTTGGATAAGTCACATCACAACAGTTTATGAAATGAAAAAGAAGAAAAACCAAGCAGGAAAAACTATGTTCGTTGTCGGGGTAATACTTCCCTCTTATATAGTTGTCTGTGACATCATGTCACCAATGTGGTATGTCCTGTGACTTATGAAAAAATGTTTTTTTTAAAACAAGTTGATTTCTTACTTATTTTATAATATTTAATAAATAAGTAAAAAAAATATATGGGTGAGAGGGGGTGGGATGTGGGAAAGGGCGGACCTAGGTGGACGGGAGGGGGTTCACCCGAACCCCCTTGATTAAAAAATTATACCGTATATATAAGGTTAAAATTATTATTTATGAGTATAAATATTAAAATGAACCCCCTCAATAAAATTGTGACGTGTAGCCCAGAGGTCAAGGGAATTCATAATGACTCCAAGGTTCCAAGTTCGATTCTTGCTAATCGTGCTTATATTTAATTTTAGCTTAAATTTTGTCTGCCCCCACATCCCAAGCTTTTAGCTATAACTTTTAGTTTTGTCTTTTCCCTAAAACCCAGCCCACAAATTAACTTTCAAAAGGTTGTTTGATTTGGATTTTACAAGGGAAAATTACTAGAATATTGTGTTTAAGACTTTAAATTACATTATATAAACATATTCATTTTTATTTACAACATTAAGTTTTTAATTACAAATATGACAATGTATTAAATACTACACGTTTCTACATATTTTTCCTAGCTATTTTCTTGGGTTAGTGTGTGGGACCCATAATTTATGTTGTATATTTGTTTTAGATTTTCAATTATAAATATTGAATACGCTTCTATATTAAAGATATTTTCTCTATCTCTTATTCCTTTTCAAGAAAGTAAAATCATTAATTTAGTTTTATCAATATCATTGTTAGTTTCTAGGAGTAAGAAGTTATTTCATTCATGTTTTTTCGGTAATGGGTTTGATTTGCTTTTTTTTTAATTATTTTTTTCAAAATCATCTCTAATCAGAAAATAAAGAAAATTGTGTGTTTCCTATGGAGTATACTCCTTAAAAGTTTACATCTTTTCAAATCATTTTTTTCTTTTAAAAATGTCCTATAATTTGAGATAAAAATTATACCAAGTAATTTAACAACAATGTCGTCTACCACAAACATATACATATACACCAACAAAGTTGGTGTATATAAGTTATCTAAAATATATCAAATGCACCAACACATCTACCACAAAATAAAGAAGCTAAATATCTAAATATGGTCAGATTTCAAAAAAATAAGCACTAAAAAAATATCAAATCTTCTAATTCATTATGTTAACAAATCATCAATTCCGCCGTACTTCCACATACACCAACCAAATTTGGTGTATAATAAATTATCTATACTATATCAAATACACCAACACCCATCACATACAACACTACTATTTCCAGATCAAAAAATAACAATAACAAAAAAAAACAAATAACAATCACCAATCTCGACGTGGTTTATCGACACATACTTGTTGTATCCCATCGTCTGTTGTATTGAATTAGAATTGAAACATTGTTCATATCAAGAATTGTACAAACTTTCATAATAGAGGAGGTAGAGAATTTTAATTTGGTTAAAATACCTTCTTCTTTTTTTATGAAAGAGAATGTATAACAATTTGAGTTAATTGTGGAAGGTAAATAAATAAATAAAAAAGAGAAAAAATCTTGGAAAAGAAGAAAAAATCGTGGGTCATAATAATCTCTCTCCTAATTTTGTTTCATTTTCTTTTTATTAATATTATCGTATGTTTTTGAAAAAAATCTATTGCTATAGTGGTGAAAAATAAAACTATTGTTATATAGTAGTAATTAAGGTGCTTATTTGGTATACTTATGTTTATACTAAAATCACTAAAGCTTATACGAAATTGTGTTGAAGTTTGATGACATTTTTTGAATTTCAAGATTCAAACAAGTCCATCTTTGACCGTGAATTTTTTCATAGATCTTTTAAATATTTTAATTTTTTTAATTATTTTGACTTATAGTACTTTTTACGTAGCTTATAAATATATAAATTTCATTTTTAAAAATTTGAAAATTCTATGCGCAAATATTCGGTCAAACTTAAACTATTTGACTCTCAAAAAATGAAAAGCGTTACATAAATTGAGACATAATACTCCCTCTGTCCCTAATTACTTGTCCATATTTCATTTTATAGTTGTCCCTAATTACTTGTCCATTTTGACACATCAAGAAAGGACAAATTTTTTTTTACCTATTATACCCTCAATTAATTATTTTGAAAAATGTAGAACTTATTGAAAATCTTAAGTTTCTAATTCAACCACCTCATAATTAATAGGGATAAAATGGTAAACTCACTATGTCAATTATTGTTTTCTTAATAGGTGTGCCAATTTAAAAGTAGACAAGTAATTAGGGACAGAGGGAGTATAACATTTGATTTTTTTCATAAATAATATTTATATAAATTTTGTAAAAATTCTATATCATTTTACGAAGGATATAGAATAAGAATAGGGTCCTAGTAATAAATATATTTAAAACATTAAAACAACAAAATTAATAGGGGATTGGCCAAATTTATATAATTTGTTATTATGAGTACATTTTATTCAAAAAAAAAATATTTTGTAGATTAACATTTCATGTTTGACTAATAAATTCAAATTTTTTTCTCGTCAATATTAGAGATCAAATTTATGCTTGGCCAAAATTTTCAAAAGTGCTTTTGGAGAAAGTTATGTTTTTAGCTTTTGAAAAGAAGTTTTGCCACCACTCAAAAATAACTACTGTATTTGTTTTCCTAAAAGCACAATAGATTTTAACAAAGCCCGATGAAGCAAAGACATAATTAGGAAGAAATGTTAAATGAGACATGACAAAACGAGTTAAAATTTGGTGAGTTAAAATGATCTTGTCTTTCACCACTACGCTCCTTTTAATCAACCTTTTCGCAAATTTACCTCTTATATTCGAACCCC
>NC_064292.1:8928237-8942093 GCF_019186545.1 Solanum stenotomum | reverse complement strand
TATCGTCATACCAAGACTTGCAAGTCATTGTAATCATGCCAAATTTCATAATCAACCATTTAAAACTCTTAACATGTCCTTTGAAAATCAAAGACTCATTTATGCTAAAACATTTCGTTCAATGCCAACATCCAAGTATTTTCAAGTTATAAGACAACATATAAAATGCAAAATCATAAGCATTTAATCGGGACGGAAAATCACCCATGCTCATCATTTAAACCAAAGCTTCTTAAAGACTCGTAGATTCCTAAATCCATTATTTATAGGAAAAACTCTTTTCAAAATCATATGAGGAAATTCACTCATTCAAAACCAACAATCCAAATTACGAAATCATCATAAAGTAATTTGAATAAAACTAACAAGAGAGGTACATTTGTAATCAATTTTCATGAAATCATCTCTCAACTCTTACCTCAATTCGTAATTTAAAAAATACGAATAATAAAATAAAATATGAATCTTGTATGAGTAGTTTGAAGTAGGGGATATTCAAACGTAAAGAACTTAGGAAAGAGACTTTGAAAACCTTAGATTTTACTTCTTGAAGTGTTGGGGAAGAAGAGAAGAAGAGTTTGTAACTTATCAAATTTAAAGCCCAGCCCACAAATTAACTTTCAAAAGGTTGTTTGATTTGGATTTTACAAGGGAACATTACTAGAATATTGTGTTTAAGACTTTAAATTACATTATATTAACATATTCATTTTTATTTACAAGATTAAGTTTTTAATTACAAATATGACAATGTATTAAATACTACACGTTTCTACATATTTTTCCTAGCTATTTTCTTGGGTTAGTGTGTGGGACCCATAATTTATGGTGTATATTTTTTTTAGATTTTCAATTATAATTATTGAATACGCTTCTATATTAAAGATATTTTCTCTCTCTCTTATTCCTTTTCAAGAAAGTAAAATCATTAATTTAGTTTTATTAAGAAGTTATTTCATTCATGTTTTTTCGGTAATGGGTTTGATTTGCTTTTTTTTAAATTATTTTTCTCAAAATCATCTCTAATCAGAAAATAAAGAAAATTGTGTGTTTCCTATGGAGTATACTCCTTAAAAGTTTACATCTTTTCAAATTATTTTTTTCTTTTAAATTATATGTTTTTATTGACTTGTACGATTATAAATAGAATATTAACAGTGCTTGTTTGAGAACAAGTTTCGAGTTGAATGCATTCACTTTATCTTAGGTGAGTGAATATGGAAAAGAAAATCTTGTCATTGGTAATGAAAAGTCTATCTCTGTTACCCATAATTTGTTTAAAAGGAAGGGTAAGGAGAAAATTTTATATTTATACAATTGGATAAATTTGATTAAATTTTTTTTTATCTTTGTACTTCATTTTTAATCCTTAAAATTCTGAAAATTAATATTTCTCAAAATGCGGTGTTCTTCATTTCAGTATTGGAACTGAAAGGTGATATTAATAAAATGTTGGTGTTGCTATGTTATAAGATTATTAATTGGATAAATATATACTTATAAAATAATTAACAAACGATATTTTATATGACATAAATTATGGTTTGAAGTTGGTGTCCACCCTACCAGTTTAGCAAGAGTATTACACCATATTTTAATCCAACAAAATACCTTAATATGTATCATTTTATATAGAAATTCGTTAAAAATTTTACAAAGGCACAAATCCTTTTATATCGAAAGTTAATTTTATACCATAATCAAAATCAACATTTTGACAATAATACCTTTCAGTTTCAACACTATAAGGAACTAATTTTGAAAATAATACACATTTTTTAATTGCTATTTTTTTGGGTTAGTGTGCTAATATTGTGGGACTCATAATTTATTATATTTACTTTGTATCCCAATAACAGTTATAATTGAATGTGATTCTTTACTTAAAGATACTTTTTTTGAGGGTGTACGTTTCTCTCTCTTTTTTTGTTTATTTTTTGAATGTAAGTGTTAATTTTTTAGGAGAGAATTTACTGTCTAATTAATAGGAATCCTACCATTAAACACTTTCCTTATTATTCTTTCATTTTTTCTCTCTCTCCCCCAATTCGGTTTTAATTCTTTTGTAAAAGAAGTACCAAATTATATTTCATCATATGAAATACCAATATACATAAAATCATTAAAAAAATGTTTGCATTCCCTAATAATTATTCTGCAGACTAATTCATATAGTGGTAATATAATCTTTTTAGTTAATATTGTAAAAAAGAAAAAAATATTATATTATGGTGGTAATTGATATACAATATGGTTTCATTATTATTTTTTATTCGTAAAGACAATTTTATTAGTATATACTTTGATTCCACATAATGGTGTACATTATTGTATAACATCAACTCAAATATATATATCATATTTGATCATTGCGTCATATATCACCCTTGCAATCTTGAAATTCACATACATTCCTGCGGCACAGTTCCATAAATAGTTAGAAACATTCAAATGTATATCAATATGTCAAATCATAATATAAATTATTTACAAAAAAAAATTCAAAGCTACAATTTAATAAAGGTGTACATTGTGGTAAAAATTTGATGTACACTTCAATATGATATATAATGAATGACATACACCACCATTTACAACACAAACTAGCCAAGAATTATCAATTTATTTGTATAATAAATTTGATTTAAAGAGTTTTTAAAATTTACACATTAATTATAATTTATAGCGTACATGAATGGTGTACATATACTAACACCAAGACATTTACCAAAAAAGAAGCTAAATATCAAAATATATTCACTACATCATCATATTATATATATATAACAAAATGGTGTTTTCAATTTAATTCAATATAAAAGATTGGTTTATTTTTAGGTACACAATATGATGTATTTATATTAAAACAATGATGATGTTGCTATACAAAATAACTTCAACTATTGAGATAGTATAACAATTTGGTTGTTATTTCGGTATGAGATACACCAACATAAACTAATCAGTAATTTAAACAATATAATTATTTTAAAATTTCAATGTATATATCTTAATCCAACCAAATATCACATACACTACAAATTACCAAGTAATTTAACAACAATGTCGTATACCACAAACATATACATATACACCAACAAAGTTGGTGTATATAAGTTTTCTAAAATATGTCAAATGCACCAACACATCTACCACAAAATAAAAAAGCTAAATATCTAAATATGGTCAGATTTCAAAAAAATAAGCACAAAAAAAATATCAAATCTTTTAAATTCATTATGTTAACAAATCATCAATTCCGCCGTACTTACACATACACCAACCAAATTTGGTGTATAATAAATTATCTATACTAAATACACCAACACCCATCACAACAACACTACTATTTTCAGATCATAAAATAACAATATAGTAACAAAAAAAAACAAATAACAATCACCAATTTCGACGTGATTTATCGACACATACTTGTTGCATCCCATCATCTGTTGTATTGAATTAGAATTGAAACATTGTTCATATCAATAATTGTACAAACTTTCATAATAAAGGAGGTAGAGAGTTTTAATTTGGTTAAAATACCTTTTTTTTTTATTTTATGAAAGAGAATGTATAACAATTTGAGTTAATTGTGGAAGGTAAATAAATAAATAAAAAAGAGAAAAAATCTTGGAAAAGAAGAAAAAATCGTGGGTCATAATAATCTCTCTCCTAATTTTGTTTCATTTTCTTTTTATTAATATTATCGTATGTTTTTGAAAAAAATCTATTGCTATAGTGGTGAAAAATAAAACTATTGTTATATAGTAGTAATTAAGGTGCTTATTTGGTTACTTATGTTTATACTAAAATCACTAAAGCTTATACGAAATTGTGTTGAAGTTTGATGACATTTTTTGAATATCAAGATTCAAACAAGTCCATCTTTGACCGTGAATTTTTTCATATATCTTTTAAATATTTTGATTTTTTTAATTATTTTGACTTATAGTACTTTTTACGTAGCTTATAAATATATAAATTTCATTTTTAAAAATTTGAAAATTCTATGCGCAAATATTCGGTCAAACTTAAACTATTTGACTCTCAAAAAATGAAAAGTGTTACATAAATTGAGACATAATACTCCCTCTGTCCCTAATTACTTGCCCATATTTCATTTTATAGTTGTCCCTAATTACTTATCCATTTTGACACATCAAGAAAGGACAAATTTTTTTTACATATTATACCCTCAATTAATTATTTTGAAAAATGTAGAACTTATTGAAAATCTTAAGTTTTTAATTCAACCACCTCATAATTAATAGGGATAAAATGGTAAACTCACTATGTCAATTATTGTTTTCTTAATAGGTGTGCCAATTTAAAAGTGGACAAGTAATTAGGGACAGAGGGAGTATAACATTTGATTTTTTTCATAAATAATATTTATTTGAATTTTGTAAAAAATTCTATATCATTTTACGAAGGATATAGAATAAGAATAGGCTCCTAGTAATAAATATATTTAAAACATTAAAACAACAAAATTAATAGGGGATTGGCCAAATTTATATAATTTGTTATTATGAGTACATTTTATCCAAAAAAATATATTTTGTAGATTAACATTTCATGTTTGACTAATAAATTCAAATTTTTTTCTCGTCAATATTAGAGATCAAATTTATGCTTGGCCAAAATTTTCTAAAGTGCTTTTGGAGAAAGTTATGTTTTCAGCTTTTGAAAAGAAGCTTTGCCACCACTCAAAAATAACTACTGTATTTGTTTTCCTAAAAGCACAATAGATTTTAACAAAGCCCGATGAAGCAAAGACATAATTAGGAAGAAATGTTAAATGAGACATGACAAAACGAGTTAAAATTTGGTGAGTTAAAATGATCTTGTCTTTCACCACTACGCTCCTTTTAATCAACCTTTTCGCAAATTTACCTCTTATATTCGAACCCCTGAATGAAAATTCTACGTATGCCACTAGATGTTGGGGCTTCGGAGGTGGCAGAGGGTGGGATGGAGAATATTTTCCTAAAAGATGTTTTCTTGAAAAACAAGTTGATTTCTTTTTCTTTTATTTTTCCTAGTGTATGATAAATAAGTAAAAATATTATACAGAAAAGGGTCAAAATTGTCTCTGAACTATGCGAAATAGACCACTTATACCATTCGTTACATTTTGGAATAAAAAATACCCCCGCGTTATCCTAAGAGACCACAAATACCCTCAAGAGTTAACACCCCAAATTTTTAGTGACATGTCAAGCCACGTAGGACTAATCCCTCCACCTAAGTGTTGCCAATTAAAATTCACTACAAAAGAACTAGACCTTTAGCGGCGACACAAGTCGCCACAAAAGCCCAAAATATCGTCACAAAGGTTTTAACTGATTTTTAACATTAAATTCTAATTTTGTGTTTTTTTTCTTCATTATTTTTTAAAAATCACAAAAGATATCGATCAAGGAGGAGTTTGAGGGGTCATTTGGTAGGGTGTATTAGGAAAAATAATGCATGCATTAGCCTTCTGTATTACTATTACCTTGTTTGGTACACTTTTCCCACCTATGTATATACACTCTATTGTGTATTAAGGTGTGTATTGCAAATACCATAGATTTTTAGGTATTAGCAATGCAATGGTTTTAATGCATGCATTAGCATTGATTAAAGACTCAATTGCCCCTCAAAATCCTTTTTATATTTTTTCTCCCTTAATAGTGGAGGGTATCTTTGTAAATTAATTTTTTTTATGCAATGCATGCTTTTTCTTAATGCATCAAACCAAATAATGCATAAAAATAATTTATGTACAACTAATGCAAGCATAACTAATACATGTATTGCTAATGCAAGCATTACTAATACACTCTATTTAGCATTATTTCTTATACACTCTACCAAACGACCCTTATATGTTTTATTTTTATGTCATATGTACATGCATAAAATGTACAATTATGCATTATGCAGTAGGAGATTTGAATCGAGAAGTAATTTTGATGATTTTTGTAATAATATTGGATGTTTTTAATATTGATAGTGCATGTTATTTATTTTAGAAAATTTGATTGCAACTGAAAATTAATTATCACATTTTTTTGTTGAAAAAATATGTTATACTAGGGAATGGTTGTTACAGCCTTAGTCGCCACTAAGACTTGGCACCGGACCGGACCGGGACCACTGGACCGAAATGGAACGGGTTGACCGGTACCGGAATGAACCGGACCGAAATTACCGGGATGAATACTCGATTCCGTTCCATCCCACTATATACCGGGATGGTACCGAAATGGAACAGAACGAGACGACACATATTTCAAAAAATAATAATTTTTTTCTAGTTATTTTGAATTATGAAAATCTGAATGTTTTTTTATTTTTCTAAGTTTAATAGTTTTGAAATTTATAATGTATTTTACTTTAAGTTTATTTTAAAGATATTTTTTAAAAAAATTTTACATATTTAGTTTGTAAGTGGTCAACGCCAAGGGAAGGATGGGTAAAGTGTAACACGGATGGAGCTAGCAAAGGCAATCCGGGAGAGAGTTCTTATGGATTTTGTATAAGAGGGAGTCAAGGAGATCTAGTATATGCCAAAGCACAAAATATAGGCAACGCAACAAACATGGAAGCAGAAAGTACAACAATCTGGAAGGCACTGAGCTACTACAAGAGGTGTGGGATCACAAACGTCATATTAGAGACAGACTCACTAAGCCTTAGGAATATGATCCAAAGAAGTTGGAAGGTACCTTGGAGCTTAATAGAAAAGATAGAGGAGATAAATGAGATTACGTCTACACTTAATATACAGTTAGTGCATATATTCAGAGAGGCTAATCAATTAGCCGGTTACATCACTAACATAGCTATCAATCATACAACAGTATTACAGCTTTCAAGAGCTACCAAGCAAAGCAAGAAAGATCTTAAATATGGACAAACAACAAATACCAGCTATCAGAATAAGAACATGGAAAATCAATATCAGCAGCAACAATGATATGTTGAGGAAAGACCACACAGACAACAGAATCACTTAGCTATTACATTAACAGAATAGTTTGTGGTCAAGATAGGGACAAAAGAGCTAAGCAAAAACATATAGCTAGCCACAACTACTTCAGCCAACACAGAGTGATATCACCAGAAAAATGGAGAATCGTTGATCATCATGGACTTCACAGTGCACAGAAAAAAAAAAAAGTTAGAAGAGGAACATGGCGCAGGTAAATACGGGGTGCCACTTACGTGTATCTACAGAGAAAAGCTTGAACAAGGGGCCCTTAGAAGCATCTTCAGCGGCGGAAATGAAAGAGGAGACAATTGGGGAATCAGATTAGGAAATCCTATTTTCTAGGGGATTGGTTTTCACCTGAGATTTGGTCACTTTTGGACCGACATCTTATTTGTTGCTTTTGTAAGTAATGGGCTCGGTTTCAGTCCATTTGTTTTTATTAATAAAATGGATCACCGGTCCAAAAAGTTATTAAAAAAAAAATTGTTTAATAAAAATTGAGCTTAAGTTTTTAAGATTTGAATCTTTTAAAGTTTATAAGTTATTACTTATTAATATGTTATAAGTTATACTTATAACTTGTAATTTAAATGACTTAAGTTTGTAATTTAAAAAAATTAAAAGTATAAAACAATGACACAAATTAAAAAAATATCAAACCAATTGTTGTCTTTGCACGCCTGCACTTAGCAGCTTTGTCCTGCTATGCCAGGCTTTACCCCACGTGGCCCACGCCTATTGGTACTGTTGTGCTGTGCGGCAGGCCCTCCCTATATAAAATAAAAATTAATTAATAAAAAATAATTAATCGAAAGTCCGAATCAGACCGGAACCAAAATTAACCGGGATAAACTGGTACCAGTATATCGGTATCAAATCGTGATACCATTCCGTTCAGATTACCAGTTCACGATGTCCCATTCCGTCCCGAAAACCATCTGACCGGAACGGACCGGAATGGTACCGGAACAATCCCGGTCCGTTGCCCAGCCTTAGTCGCCACTAAAAATCACTCATAACCTTTGTTGGCAATATTTTGGGATTTGTGGTGACTTTTATTGCCGCTAAAGATCTAGTTTTTTTGTAGTGAATCTAAGTTGGCAACGCTTAGGTGGAGGGATTAGTCCCATGTGGATTGCCGCGTCACTAAAAAATTGGGTAGTTAACTCTTGAAGGTATTTGTGGTTTCTTGTGATAACGGCGGAGGCATTTTTTATCCCAAAATGTAATGGAGGGTATAAGTGATCTATTTTGCATAGTTCAGGAGTATTTTTGACCCTTTTCTGAATATTATATGTGTTGGAGGGGTGGGGAGTGGGACCTTGGAGGTGGCGGAGAGCGTGATGGTCAAGGGGTAGAGGATTGGTGTAAAAAAAATGTCACAAACTTGTTTTTTTGCTACCATTAAGGATGTCATTTTTCTCTTGTTTACCTAGAGAAAATATTTTTCAAAAATCTTGTCCAACCAAATATAGGAAAATAAGAAAATAAATTTCAAGTGGATTCACATGTATATGAGATATATAGACAAATCATGCTAACCTCCACCGCCTCCCTACCATATCGCTCGTTACTCTCCTTTCTTGCTCGCATATCTGGTATCTCAGATTTGGTGCGAATCACACTACATACATGTATTTGATGTGATTCGAATGCATCTAGGATACATAGTCAAATCTGGCTTGCCTCCCTCTTATTTTCTCTCTCTATTTCAGTGTATCTGGTAACAAAAAATATGTATCAATGTGTATCTGATCGACTTGAAATCTTTTATGTAATTATTAATTAATGATATAAAATATAATTATTTCAAATTACAGAGAGACTTTAGGAATATGATAGTAATGCTTGTGTAATTAGATCACTAGTGAATAACCCCAACTGGGTCTAAAAGAGTTGCACCGTTTATTTATGATCATTTTTTTTCATCATATATATTATTTATACTATTATAAAAACTAAGAAAGATCAACACAAATTAATGAGATCGAATTTTATCCTTTATAAGTGTATTAAACGTTGGATAAATTTGTAATTACAATTATTGATTTTTAAAAAAATCATTATTGATCACATTTTTATTTAATTCAAAATTATATCACAAGAAAATCACCATCATTTATCAAAAATAATAATTTATTTAGAAAAACTTCTACTTTATTGACATTTTTAATTAATAAAGAATTTGACTATTTAATTGCAGGATGAGTACATTAGGAATACATTAAGGGAAAATTTACAAAATAGCATTATTTTTGCTTTTAGTGGGACTCCTTAGCAACAGTTTCATTATTTATTAAAAATGTCATTATTTTAATTTGTTAAGGGATTAGTTATGTATTTATTTTATTTTGATTAATTTGAAAGAATACAAATAATTAATAACAGAACAGAGAAAATCATGGAACAAAAAAATTCAAAAAGGTAAAAAAAAATTTAAATACAAATCAGTTACGTTTTGAAAAGAGCATAAATAGTCATCTTTTCGTCGAGCATTTTTTTGCTTTCTTCTTAAGAACATAAAAAAAAAGAATTAAGTTTGTCTTCCGAATCATTCATCTTATAACTTTCAAAGCTTCTTCAAGTTGAGTACGACATATTTTTGAAACATAATTTTTTAAAATTGACAACTATAAATTTGTCGCATCCAGTGAACAATCGAAAAACAATCAGGTATTTTTTTTCAATCTTTTTATTTGTTTGAATGAGATATTCGTATATGTCGAGTACAAGAGTGTTGTTTTTTTTCGTGATTGAATCAGTGAAATCTTAGTATGCATTGGGATTTATAGCTTTTTCGGATGTTTTGTATCTAAATTATGATGTATAATGAATGAAATTGTTTTTTTTAGTTTAGTAGCTGTTTTTTCTATTTGAATGAATACAATAATTTGTATCCCATTAAGTTAATATAACTAATCGATCATGAACTATATGTTGAATACAACAATATATGAATACAAAAGTGAGATGAAAATACAAAGTTATAAATACAAAGTGAGATTGAATATAAAGTTGTGAATACAAACAAAATACTCTCTTCATTTGAAATACAAAGTGACTTTGAAAGGTAAAATACAAACTAATGGATCATGAATTATATGTTGAATACAACAATAGATGAATACAAAAGTGAGATGAAAATATAAAGTTATAAATACAAAGTGAGATTGAATATAAAGTTGTGAATACAAAAGAAATTAAATACTCTCTTCATTTGAAATACAAAGTGACTTTGAAAGGTAAAGTAGGCACATAAAATACAAAACTTGTTGGTATACAATTAGGGGTGTGTTTGGTATGAAGGAAAATACCCAGTAAAATACAAAATTCTTAGCATACAGTTAGAATGAATACAAATTAAGAAGGAAATACAAACATGTTGGTTTACTAATTGAGATTGAAATACAATGTAAAAACAAAAAATGTAAAACTTGTTGATATATTGATAGAATGAATACACAAATAAACTGTTGATTCAGACATTGTAGACATGCATATGTTTTCCCCAAATCTAAAACCCTAAAAGCAAATATAAATGTATTAAAAATCAAACAAAATAACCACATGAATGAATTTGTAGATTATAATAAATCTGAAATATCAAAACGAAATTAGAAAAAAATCGATTTTTTTTTGTTTAAAAGACTAAAAATCTAAAACACATAAATTTTACATGAATATGTAAACAAACTTGCATAAATCAAAAAAATTAACGGAAAATCCGTAATATGTACAATGCGAAATATAAATCATAAACGGTGATATTGAAAACAAATCAAAAGAAATCTAAATAACTAATTGAAATACATAAATATTAGATGAATATGTAAACAAACTTGCATAAAAATCCAAAAAATTGACGGAAAATTCGTAATATGTACAATGCGAAATATAAACCATAAACAGTGATATTGAAAACAAATCAAAAGAAATCTAAATAACTAATTGAAATTACCTTTACCAAATTCAAAATTTCTTGAATTAATATATAGATTTTTTTTACCAACCGAGAAATTTCTTGAATTAATACAGAGATTTTGTTGAAGAATCGAACTTTGAATAATTTGTGTTTCAAGGTTAGCAAAAAACTTGAAAAAAGAGAATCTGGAAACGTGAAAGGTGGAAAAAAATAAAAACTTTAAGTTAGAAACGTGAAAGGTGGGAAACGTGTAAGATGTGGGAAGAATATTATTGGATAATTTTGTATTTGTTTTTTTATTTTTAATCTATTATTGGTTAGAATTTGGTCCAATGATGGACTCTTTTGATTAATAAAAGGAAATATAAATAATAAAATGTGAATACAAATTATTTTTGAAAATATTGACATTCTGACATTTTAAATAAATATTGTAAAGTATTATTATTTTGACTAAATATGTTAGGTATTATGTCTAGATAGCCAATTTTCTCATACATTAAATCTTTTCAAGTTCTTATTTTTTAATTTTAAATCATTAAAAAAAAATAGTACGTGAACACGAATATATTAATTTTAAATATCATTTTCAAGTCTTTTTAATATACAAAATCAGGGGCGGAGCTACAGTGTTAAATGGGGGTTCGGACGAACCCACTAGCTTTTATGTAGACCCTATATACGTACTAAAAAATCATGTACAAATATATGTTAATATTGTGTGCGAACCCACATCAAACTAAGGTGGGTAGCGCAGTGGTAAGCACGGGCAGTTTTGAGTCTTTGGATGGGGTTTGAGCCACACTGGCAACAATTCAGTTTTTTCGGATTTTTTTATTTTGGATTAAAAATCTGCTTTGTGCCTATCTTTTACCCTCCTTTAATTCAATGTTTTCTATATAGATTTTTCTAAATTCTTTTCTCAAACAATAAAACAGAAAATTGATGATTGAGAATAATAAAAAAGTAGTGTCATACTCCAAAACAACATCTGGCTATTACTTTTAAAATAGATAATTGTAAGTAACAAAAATATAGTGTCATACTCTAAAACAACATCTCACTATTGATTTATTTTGAAGCATTCAATAAAACATTAAACCCAAATTTAATTTTTTTTAAAGTTAGGGTTCTAATTTTTACTACCTACTTCATTGCTACGGCTTGTTGTCAAAGTGCAGACCTCTGCCCCGGTAAGTACTATTTACTCTTCTCAGTTCCCCTTGACTCTCCCTTTTCTCTTCTTTTTTTATTTGTCTTTACATTGTATAACAATTTATTCAAAGATCTTATTTTTAATCTTTGATTTTAAGACTGTTCCACCTATTAATAATTGATTATATTAATTAAGTTATTATTTGCTTCTCGGAACTTCAACTTTCAAGGCAATAGTGACTCAAGGGTGAAGCAAGTAAAACCTTTCCTTTAGGTCCCAAATATATTAATGGTGAATTTAATAATTTTAATCTTACTTAAAATAATATTGAGATTATAGAAAAAAAATGTTCAAAATCTATATTAAAATATAACACTTATCTACCTTTTACCAAATAATATTTTAGAACTTTGAAATAAATAACTCAAATCTTCATATTAATAAATGAAGTATTTGAAATTGTACCAAATGATGGATCGTTTCTGTTTTCAAAACATAACAACTTGTCGAGTGCAGTTTTAATGATATGCTTATATGTTTGTGGTTATATATATATGTGTGTGTGTGTGTGTGTTTGTAATTTAACGATTGTTATATTAGATTAATATGTTGTTCTGTTTAAAATTTAGAACTCACAAACATCAAATCTTGACTTTGCCTGTGTAGAGAATTCGTAATTTTCTAATATAGTAACCTATGCATGGATTAACATATGTGGTCATGGCATTAGTAACGTAGTAATAAATCTCTTTTCCAAACTTTTATATTTTTAGTTAAATTTTTTAAGTTTTTGCTCTAGAACTTTGTTTACTATTTTAAAACTTTGAATTAAAATGCTTTAAATCTTCATATCTATAAATAATGTTTTTGACGAAAAGAATCAATGTCTTATATATTACAATAAGTGGCTACCACTTTAATTATCAACTTAAAAGAATATTTTCCAATATAATAGATACGGGGTCAAAATTGCCCTTGAACTATGCGAAATAGACCACTTATACCCTCCATTACATTTTGGGATCAAAAATACCCCCGCAGTTATCTCAGGAGACCACAAATACCCTCAAGAGTTAACACCCCAATTTTTTAGTGACGTGGCAAGCCACATGGGACTAATCCCTCCACCTAAACATTGCCAACTAAGATTCACTACAAAGAACTTGACTTTTAGTGGCGACAAAGTCGCCACAAAATCCCAAAATATTGCCACTAAAAGTTATGAGTGATTTTTAGTGGCGACTAAGGCTCCAACAACCATTCGCTAGTAAAACCTATTTTTTCGACAAAAAAAATATGATAATTAATATTCGATTGCGACCTAATTTTCTAAAATAAATAACTTGCAATATCCATATTATTACGAAAAATAATCAAAATTACTTCTCAATTCAAATCTCCTACTATATATATATATATATAATGCATCATTGTACATTTTATACATTTACATATGACATAAAAATAAAACATATAGTGTCTTCAAACTCCTACTTAATCGATATCATATTTGGTTTTTTTTAAACAATGAAGAAAAAAACACAAAATTAGAATTTAATGTTAAAAACTTTTAGTGACGATTTTCTGGGCTTTTGTGGTGACTGTTGTTGCCGCTAAAGGCCTAGTTCTTTTGTAGTGAATCCTAGTTGGCAACGCTTAGGTGGAAGGATTAGTCCCACGTGGCTTGCCACGTCAACAAAAATTTGGGGTGTTAACTCTTGAGGGTATTTGTGGTCTCTTAGGATAACAACAGGGGCATTTTTTATCCCAAAATGTAACGAAGGGTATAAATG
>NC_064292.1:8915101-8923205 GCF_019186545.1 Solanum stenotomum | reverse complement strand
AAAATTGCCTCTTCCTTTTAAGAGAACACAATTTCCTGTACGATTATGTTTTGCCATGACTATAAATAAAGCTCAAGGACAGACATTAGATTTTGTTGGTATATATTTACGAGAACCTGTCTTCTCTCATGGACAATTGTATGTTGCTTTATCAAGAGCAACAAGTTCTCACAATGTTAAAGTATTAATTAGACCACCTATAATTGATGAAAATGATGATCATTCAACATATAATGTTGTCTATAATGAAATTATTGAGAAGGCCTTTTCTTGAACTTTGTGCTTTAATTTGCAATGGTAAATCTCATATATATATTTTATTTTTTTGTTTATGTATATTATAATATTGCTTTCATTATACATTTACCTTTAATTTATCCTCTTATAATGTATTTTAATTGCAGATATTTCAACATGGCACAAAGATATACCATCAATATGATCACTCCCGACACTAAAGATTGGACCTGTAAAGTCCAAGTTGTTGATAAGAGTCGACCAAGGGACAACAAAGATAAAATCACAAAATACCAAGTCTTAGTTTTGCAAGATGAAGAGGTATTTATTTTTATTAATATCTTATTGATTTTAAAAACCTAACTTTAATTGCATTAACTAAATAATCCATCATTTTATAATTTTACTTTAATAATATGAAAAATAATAAGATAACTTTTAAATTTTACACAACTAATCAAACTTTCTACAAATTCTTTTACAGGAGAATCAAGTTCAGGCCACTATTTTCAATACCGATATAATATATTTTGAAAATGAATTTGCTCCTTTCGAGACTTACTTGGTATCTGTTGCACATGTGAAATTACCACCTCTTGGATACGAAAATCCACTTAACGAATTCGTTTGGACACTCGATAAAAACACCATTGTTGAACCAGTTGAAGAGGTCAAACCTCCAGAGGATCCATTACCACCACCAACACGACTAACTTTTACCACATTTAACACTTATGAGTATCAATCCAAAGAATTTGAATTTGGTATTTATAAATTTATTTAATTATTATTATTCAAATAAAATCTAATTGTTAATATAATAGAATATTTCTCATGATCTAATTATTCTTTCTTTATTTTTGTTTAAAACAAGATGTACTTGCCATTGTCATTAATGGTAGTCCTTCAACAAAGACTGCAACTGGAAAACGAATTCAAGAGTTTATTGTCATGGACAAGCTGTAAGTATATATATATATATAGAATATTGCTCTTGTCATTTATTTTCATATCTAATTACTTGTTTTCGGTCTTCTCCTCTTCCTATGTCATCTCCTCAAATTTTCTATGAAAAACCACAAGTAAGCTAAAATTTGGGAAAAAATATTAGAGGTGGCTAACTAAGAGCTTTTCTTGTATTTATTATTGTGTTGTGTGCTCCCTTCAATAATATTTGACATCTTAATAGTATTTTTCTCCACAATAATGCAACCTGCAATTTTTAATACTATCAAATTGCTTAATAAGTAGAATTTTAAATGCAGAAAAGAAAATATATATTGTTACTATTTGTATTTTTTTCGGAATGCACAAAGAGATCTGTTTATAGTAGTAATATATATATTACTACTATATATCATGACCAAAATATTAAACCAACAAGATGACAATGAGATTATATATATAAGTGAGAAAAGATTCTCCAATTGATGACCAAATTGAATGGTATCTATAGAAAAATCACATATTGTCAAACATGTAAACGTTATATGTTTAGCATTTATTTACCTCCTCTTGGTTGTAAACCTGTTTGTGACCCGTACATGTAAACCTGTTTGTATACGAAATTTGCCGTGTAATGAATAAATTGTTTATGTCTTATGAGTCTATGACGAATACACTGTCTATATATTTGTTATTCATTCTTTAACAAGTTATTTTAGCGCATATTCTCAGACAAAGCTGGCCATGATGGCCTAATAGATTATGTTAGCAAAATATCAATGACTTCAAAGAATGTCCCTCAAACATATAGTTTTATATGTCATCATCTACGTGAATACTTAAATATAACAAATATAATGAACCCCTAAACAAGGATAATGAGACAAAAGTATAATAAAAAGAAAGAAGCAGGAATAGAAGTACATTATTACTGCTCTCACACTAAAGAACATTAAGCTGACTATGAGACTATATATAAGTGAGAAAAGATTCTCCAATTCATCACCAAATTGAATGGTAACTATAGAAAAGTCACATATTGTCAAACGTGTAAACTTTATATGTTTACCATTTATTTACCTCTTCTTGGTTGTAAACCTGCTTGTGACCCATACATGTATAGACCATCATACACCAACTCCATAATTGTTGGAAACTATATTAGTGCACCACTTGTGGTTTCTTTGGCTATATGTTTGAAGTTTGATCTTCACCATTGTATCTCCAAAGTCATTTCATCAGTACGTTCTGTATGCATAGCATATACATCATTAGCTTTCTGTTCTACCACCATTTTTGGTTCATCAGGATCACTTTGCGACTGAAGGCAATACTCAAGATTCCACAGCACTGAAACCATTAAAGGATGATCAATTTTGTGATCAGACAAGCAACTGACTGCTGTATTGATGAATTGCTTCAAACATTCTTTTATGATCTCCCTTTTAATATATGCATCCATAAGTTCCTTGGTAATATTTTTCCTGTGACAGTGTAACGCCCAATCTGCTAGACTGACTTGTTCCTTTGGCAAAAGGTAATGACCATAGCCATCCTGCATCCAATAAAAGTCTTGGACAAGATTTCACCATAGGACTTGTGCTCAACAAAGTACCAATTCCTCCACATAGTAACAATAACAAGCTCATTGCAGCCACATTCACAGCCAGCCTTAGCTTGTAATTTGGTATAAATGCAGCATTAAAAATGGGCACAATGATACCCAATGAAAAAGAAATAGCCGAGGCTACTGCTGCCTGGAAGGAATTTGGCAAATGTTCCTCCTTATCTTTTTTCATGTTCTTGGTTCTGTCCTCAAGTTTCTTTGTCTATCTTCATTTGATCTTGCTGTATGTCTAATTGAGAGTACATTGAGACAAACTCTAGGCCATCCTTGGTATTTGTTACTAATAATCTGACTTGAATTTTATTATTTATAATGTTTGTACAATATCACAAATCTTCTGTAACTTTATTTTAATATTTGAAAATATCCTTCGAATCATATGCAGGAAAAAACCAACAAAACTGACACTTTGGGAGGATTTCATTGATCATGAGGGAGTTAAACTTTTCAACCAACTTCATGATTACCCGATCATTCTTGCTAGGAGAATTGGGAAATCATCTTCAGGTAAAAGTGCAAATAAATTTATTTTTTCCTTTTTGAAAAATATATGACATGATGAAACTAAAATTACATATTCAATTGCACGTAGGAATGTCGAATAGATTCGTTGGTTTGACGAGCAAATTCAATGCAACAATTGAAATCAATCCTCCATATCCACAGGCTGCCGAATTAAGGACGTGGTAATATACATTTTTATTTAATGCATCAAAATTCCAAAATATTTTGAGATATAAAACACATCTTTAATCTTATTAGAATCACAAAGTTTTAAAATTTCATTTTTATTTCTTTTTTCCTAATCTTTCTACAAAACATTTTCATAATTTTACTTGGTTATAGGATCAAAACAATTGAAACAAAGCTTGTTGCTTATAAGATGAAAAGTACAACTCCAATAGGCTCTATTATGTTGATTCCATTTGAGGATGAGGTTATATCTGTGGCTAACATCCAAGCACAACCTCCGGTAAGAACAACAAATATATTATTCTATTTTTTTTAATCTTTTTATTTTACAGTCAAAAATAATATTTGGTATATTGAATTTGAAGGGACAAGTATTTAATGTTGAGGCTGAATTGTCCCTTGCAAGTAAGGATCAACGCTTTAGTGTGTTGGCATGCTCAAATTGTAAGCAATTGTTCACGAGATATAACGTCCGAAGGGAAATCTACTGCACAAGTTGTCACCAATCCACACATCTTATTCCTAGGTATATTTGCTCTTCTTCAAAATTAATAATAACTAATTAAAAAGATTTATTTTCTATTTTCAAAGAAATAAATGTCTTAACTAACCATTATTTTTTAATTCTTTCATTGATTATCAAAACAGATGTCAATTTGAAGTTACTATTAAGGACAACAGCGGTTTTGCAACAGCTATTGTTTCGGATGAAATTGCAGAGAAAATGTTGCACCTCACTTCAGAAGAGATTTATGAAATTTGCTTCATCAAGGTACATATCACTATTTTCTCACCAAATAATCACAAAGAACTTGTTGTGATTTTGTATTTTCATTGTTTCTTATTTCTACTCTTGAACACAAGGTTCAACTCTCCCTCAATATCTCCTATAAAGTCTGCCCATTGGCTTATAACAGTTAAGCGAAACTAATTATCAATTACTTATTTTAACATTACTAACTCAAAGAAATTCACGTACTATGTTATTCTCTAAAGGATCACTATGTAACCATAAATAAAAACGACACTTGCATACAAAAGTTTTCACTTTAACCATTAAATTGAGAAGATATAAGACAAAACAATAATGACATCAACTTTAGACATAAAAAAGAACAACGAGAAATTTGAGAAAAAAAGCAAAAGACATTGTAGATCGAGAGTGATTTTAATATAAAAACAAGTGAACTCATAGATGAATAAAACTCCCATCTTTTTACAAAAAAGTTTCATTAGCAATTATTACTTATGAGCTACTTGCATCCTACTTCTTGAACATATGACTTCCTTAACTTGAAAAGGATACTACAACTCTATAAGCTTAGCACTCTTGCATGAAAGAATTTGTAATAAAGATCTATTTTTATGTACATGTAAGTTGTAAAAACTTTTATAGTAGGAACATGTGATTCTAGGTCATGCCTTAACTCTAAAAGAATTGTGTCGTCAACGTCTCCTTCTGTAAAGTGTTCAGTGTACTCTTTTCAATCAAAATTTCATATCTTATGTTCGTATTTCTTTTCTCTAGCACCTAACTTATACTTTTTCTTATCTGTTTACAGTCAACTTTCTTTATAAAAATATTATCATTGTATATATTTTTTTGACTTTTATCCATCTCACATGGTTACCCATTGGCTGAGCGCTTTGTACATAAACAGTCATGCGTACCTACCACAATAGGCGTGGCCGTTTTAGAACTGTTGCATGTTAACTCCGATTGGTTGAAAGACCTTTAATATTGAATTTCAGTTCAGATGTAAATACATAAGCATAGAGATATTCAATCTCTTTCTATTTGTCTGTTCGCTTTATTTTCTTATTATTATACATATAAAATATAAAATATTAATGATTTTGTTATTATTAATCAAAAATTTTTCATTTTTTTCAGAAAGAAACATTATCGCTCCAAAATGTGGAAGATCAATTGAACGGCAAGATATTCAACATTCAAATGAAAAGGCCATTCACAAAAAAAATGGATGCAACACAAAAATTATTCATTTTGTCTTACCTGGAGAAACAAGATGTAATTCATAAACCAATGACATCTACGACTGTCAATGTTACAGATCCGAAAAAGCGCACAATTGAACATCTTAGTTCAGGGGAAAAAGAATATCCTAGCATGGAAATGAAAAATTCTCCCATGAAAAAGAATTAAAAGGTATTTAAATTATTTTGTACATCGTTTATAATTTTATCTTTGCAATTGACTAATATAAATAGGATTTACTTATCTTTGAAATTTTTTTCTTTGAATTCGATTTAGTCTCTAGACACATTATCTTTTATTGTTTTAAATTGCAGTTGGAACACTTTTGTTGTGGTTCTCGAAACGGTCATTTTTTGCACTCTTTTGCTGCTGCCATTGAATGCCGTGTTTTGCAAGCTTCTGATGTTGCTATGTGGATGCCTTGTGTTCCTCTTCTTTTGTGGAAATTGAAAATATTTTCTCCTGTGATAGCAGGTTAATTAAAAGTTATCTTTTTACAGCTATTATTATTATAGACTTCATTTGTTGTAGTTGCCACAAGTATATTGTCATTAATTAAAGTAACTTTTCCTTCTTTCTCTGGTGAGGTTGCATAGTCTGTTGATGCTATCATCCAAATGCATAATCTCCTGCAAACCTGAAAAAATAATTTAAGAAGTCATCAGTGGAGAACATCCCATATTAGTCAATCCTATGCTTTAGAAGTTGATGAATAACTCCGTAGGAATTAAAGCATTTTTTTATCTCCTAAAGTAATCAAGAAGGCCACAACTACTCTCTTTATTCGCAAAGTTAAGAGTGCAACAACCTTTAGGAGATTATTAATTTATTAGCCCCTCTCTCTATGATTCGGCCTACCTTTGCAGGGATTGCAAATTTGCAACAAGTTGCAACTATATATGTATTATCTTTGATGAATTTAAGATCCTTTTTCCTTTTCTAATAGCAACCTATCCCAGAACATACCATGTTTGAACATTAGCTATTCATTCAGAACGAATTATTTATTATTTAATGTGCTTGCATATCAATAGGATTTTTGGAGAATCATTGCTTTGGAATAAAATGTTGCAAGTGGAAGATCTTGAAAATTTTAAGCTACAGAGGTACCACCTGCCCCCATCTCCGGGTTCAGAAAATCTTGCTATAACCTTTTGTTATAAAATTCCTACCCTCACCAGGCCCAATCTGTGAAATTGCATTGGGTATGTTGTTGTTGAGAAGGAAAAAATATGTAAGTTTGTTGAAAGTTAAATGTCTTGGTCATACGATTTATAGTGCTTCTATTATTAGCGTTACATTGTTTGCTGTTGTGTTTAGTGCCTATTGTAAAGTTAGATTCTATTATTTATACATCCTAGACTTGCTAACAGATATATCATGTATAACTTAATGTGATTCTGTGCTGACATTTAATCCCTCATTTTGAATGTAACATGTGATTTTGATCAAAGATGGTCCAGAAGATCCAAGCATGAAAAATGCATATATTTTTGTCTAATTTAAAATAGTATGTAAATCTATGTAATTAGCAATCCCACATATGAAAATGCTAAACTATGTAAGTATCTCAGTTCAACAATCAGTAGTATGACATTCACATGAATATGTAATGAACAAATTTGGCAGCTATAATGTGTTTAAATTAGTAATTTTCTCATTGCAATATAATTTAAGTCCATTATAAATTATACGTTGCAATCGTGCGGTTACTCCATCCATTACTGCCACTACTTTTCTAAATTTCATATTCTATTGTTTTAATCGAATGTGTAGGGAAAGTAGCCACAATGTCTTTTCGCTAACATGTATTTGTATTGTATGATTGGTATTAACAATTGAAGAGTATTTAATGAATACCTGTCTGTAGTAAAGTTGTTTGTGGAATGGGAGAAATTAGTTGTATTATTGCACTTTAAAGTTCATGTGTTTTATTCGGGATATGAAGATTGGCAAATAGAGGAACTTATCAGATGAGTTCCGAGTTATGTTTGTTATAACTATTGCAACGGGGATATATGCTGTGATCACTAGCTTAAAGCCTGCAATTTCGAAGTTATTGCCAAGTTTGTTGAGTTTAATTGGAATGGTGATTTTTTTGTTGTTACCAATCGTCGTCCCGTTGTTTGAGAGTATGAAAGAACATTGGCATAGAAGAAGAGGTAATTAATTGTGGGGTTAAAGAGGATAAATATGGCCACATGTATATAGTACATATATATTTTTGCCATGAAAATCAAAGTTAATTATAACAAATTGTTTTAAATAGTACTTTTTTATTCATTTAATTTTTAAAGAATAACAACGAACTGTGCTTTACAAGTAGATTTTCTGTCGTGCATTTAATATCTATGTAATAATAATCGATCACCTTCTTATAATATATATATTGATAAACTTTGCACAAGGATACTAAATTATGAATGTTTGCCCAACTTAATATTGAACTCATTGTTGAAACTTGAAAGAAAAATAATCGTGTCTCTCGCTTATATATTATTCCATGTGGATTCTTTTATTGTGCAGACTAAGAAATATGATTCGTTTATTAAATGATGGACATTGTGTTTTTTGAAATTAAGGTTATTTAAAAATATTTTTCA
>NC_064292.1:8889116-8914269 GCF_019186545.1 Solanum stenotomum | reverse complement strand
CTCCTACCAATACTACCAAACCTATCAAAAATGGCCACGTAGGGCTAATTAATATTTCTTTCTTTTAGCAATTTTTTTTTGCTCTCAAATGCTACCAAACCAATCAAAAATGGTCACGTAGGGCTAATTAATATTTCTTTCTTTTAGCACTTTTTTTTTGCTCTCAAATACTACCAAACCAATCAAAAATGGCCACGTAGGTCTAATTAATATTGCACGGGCACCCTTATCTAGTATATATATAAGTGGGAATAACCAACCACCACACCTCAACATGTGTTCCAATAAGAATCACTAGTAATATCCAATATATTTATAAAATATACAAGTGGGCCCCACCACCTTCCACTTAAAAACTACATATTATATATTAATTACTATACTATAAATGACTTAAATACTCCATATTATATATATTACAATAATTAACAATTATTTGACACTTTAAATTCTATCAATGCCATATAAATTAAGATAAAAAAGGTAACATATAATATTTAAATATATTTAAAAATAATGTAAGTAATACTATACATTACAATAATTAACAGCTTAAATATTTAAAAGTTATATAAAAATTTAATTGACTCTCTAAATTCTATTGGAACCACATAAAATGGATTATATGATAAATATATATTGTTTGAAATTGACGAAAAAGAAACAATAAATTACAATAATTAATTAAAAAAAAAGTCGACTCCAAAAAATATATCAATTAACAACATATATTGTTTGAAATTGACGAAAAAGAAACTGTAAATTACAATAATTAACAAAATAAATCTCTCGACTCCAACAAATCTATCAATTAATGCCACATAAATTGGGACATGGCAAATAACATATATTATTTTAAAAAGTAGGTTCAAAATGTACTATAAAATACAATAATTAACAACTTAATTTATTAAAGAGACATATAAAAAAGGGTTAATATTTGAAATTCTGCATGTGCCACATAAATTAGAATAAAGAGAGTAATAAATATTATTTTCAAAATTATGTTAAAAAAAATACTACAAATCACAATAGCTAACAATTTAAAATATTTTAAAAATCATATAAAATTTTCAATGACTTCTCAAATTCCATAATATGACATAAATTAATATATATATATATATATATATATATATATATATATATAAGGCCCAACATATTAGCTTAAAACCTGGTTAATTCTTGATTGTTTTGCATAGTCATTTGAAGCTGTTTTAAGGAAAATGAAAAATTAAAAGAAGAGTACTACTCACCTGTGTTTTTACACCAAAAATGAAAAATAAGCTAGAACAGGCAGCTCCATAGGAATAGATTTAACTAAAACAGGGAAGAATTTTGGTTAGAGAACAAAACTTGGTACCCTAATCAAGAAACCTCACTCCCTCAAACACACACACTACACAACAATGCTGAAACAATCAACATTCATTTTCTCATTTTTCCTCATTATGAAAAAACTCAAGTTCGGATACATATATCGGCAATATGAAATTAAAATTAGGCATAATTTATTCTAAATACATTGTATTCAAGTAGATTTGCATGTATTTGACTAAGCTAGTCCTCATATCTTACACGTGGCAAATCTAATCATTGAACTCTTACAACGCTCAAGTCAGATTAGGACTATATAAGCAGCACAATGGACGGGATCTAGCATCTGCGATAACCATATCATTTTGAGCTTTCTTTAATACATATGCTTTGTTCATGTTATATCCAGGCATGCAACATATGTGCTTTCCATCTTTCAACATCTCACAATTTCATACTTGTACTCTGCATGCCGATTCATTTATGGGTCAAGAAATAAGACTACATAGAAAATAGAAATATTGGAAAAACTATAAGTGACAATAACATGGATCTGTTAAAAGCATGCCAACCTTAAAATTAAATTCATCAACATCCAGAAATTAGTTAACACTTCAAAATTAATCTCAATTAACTACCAACATTTATCAGCTAACAAAGGAGGAAAAGAAGAATATTAATATTGATTTCTCTAGAGAATAAATCTTTGCTAGGAAAAACACCAGCAAACTCATTTGTTTTTTCAATCACCTCATCAACAGGCCGATCTACGATAGACTCATCCTTGACATGGCCCAGTAGAAAAATAGCAAATACATGTTTCTCATTTCTAAATCTTAAATGACATCATGTTTCCTTTACAATTACTAGCTGATCATTTGATCATCTCATGTCCGAGGGTGTGTTACTCGAGTATGTTAGGTCAAAAGATCAGCATAAAAGATGTTCATTGAAATACGTTGAATGTCTTATCTCACTTAGCATGCTTAATGTCCCAAAAGATTCTAACAACTCATCAAAAGTAAATAAACTTATGTCATCGATGTTAGGTTGAGATTATCATTACCATTGTCCTCCCCGACAAAAAATAAAATTTGAAGAAGAAACCCAAATATATCTGGGCATCACTAACACATCCAATTTCAGGTCTCACCAATTTTGTCATTGAGATCTAGGGACATTGAATTAACAGAGCTATTATTCTTTTCCATTACTTTAAAAATCTATACCTATTGTCTTATTGAATTTGACATAACATTTCCAACTGACACGACTGAACATCAAATGCTACTGAAGGCCTTGAATAAAAATCAAAATCTAGGTAAGTAAAATTTTGAGAAGGTAATTTATTGAATCATGTACACGTTGTACAAAAGAATTTTTAACAGGGTGAGGAGAACATTTACATAGACAGAACATGAAAAAGGAAGGAGAAACAATTTGATAATCAAACAAAAAAAACAATAACTTAATTAAAATACACCTAATTTTCACAAAAAACAATCACACCCTTTATATCATTTAGAGTGTAAAGATGAGTTCTAATGCTTATATATTATCCCACTAAATTAGTTCAGTGACCACCTTGTTGTTAAGGGACAAATAACACTATAGTTTAAAAAGTTCAAAAACTTACTGTAGCTCCAATTGAGATGTACTGTTATATTTAGAACTACAACAACTTGTGGTGTATCATCGGACTCTTTGTCCTAACTAAAACATAGGGAAAATGAATATCATGACAGCAGAATCTGCTACAATAAGTGAAGCGCGATAACATTATCAAACATGAGAGAAGTTAAAATATGGAAATGGATAATTGGTGAAATACTCCTTTCATTTTATAGGCAAATCAATTATTATTTAAATAAACATAATATTAATAGCAAAAAAGTCCAAACACATTAAATCCAGGTTGACATAATCTATCCAATATTTTTATCATTATAATGATCACAACTAAAAATAAAATCAGAAACCACCACATAGCATCTCCTAATTGCGACTTCATGAGGAAGTTAAATACACAATAAGTTAAATGTTGTAAAGTCATAATAAAAATAGAACAACCAACGACATAGCTGTTCAATATAGAAGAACGACCACCATGATTTCTTCCTTAGCAATACTAAAATGTACATATATATATCAATGAATCACTTGAAGACTGCAATTCAAATCATTTCTGAAGAAATTTCTGGTTATAGAGAATGCTACTAGGACTAATAAGATCACATTTATTACCCTCAAATAAAGTTGAGTATCAGCTCTAAAGGCAAGTAAAAGAGGTATGTGATAAGCCTATGATTTGTGAGCTAAGTAGCTTACCTTTGCTGCTAGACTGATCACAAATCCAACAATTCATGTGCATCAAATACCAATTAGTGGACGCGTTTCTTGATACAAGAAAATGATGTAAAATAAAGAGGGTATGAAAGAGGATAGGTTATTATGCCACATTTTAAGGTATAAGTTTCTTTACTACTTTAAATGAGAAATTTCATATATATATACGCATCAAATGTAAAACTTCAAAAATCTTCTCCACTCTATGCCATATGAGATTCTTTTTGTAGTAAATTATTTTGCAGAGAATTCAAATAAAACAACACTCTAGAATAGAAGATGATTTTTTTCCTATTCAGTGTTCTTTTTCTTTAATTACACGGTAAAGAGCTCGTAACTTGTGAAAATATTGTCAACTTCTAAATAAACCAAGGTGATAAAATCAAAGAAAACTCAATCAATCTATATAGATATCAGTTTTCCAGTCCAAGGCATATGCTTTCTGTATAGAATATCTAATGTTGAGAGTAGTATGACAAAAAAAAAATAGGTTAATAAACTTGCTGGAATGCGCTACCTTTCATTAAGGTACTTCATCAAACATATTGGATGTATCAATGTTCTCTTCCTGATATTAATAGTAATATTTTTGTTTTAGGAACACCTCTCTTATGATCATTGTTTTAACAATTTGGGCATTTAAAAGACGCTTAACAAAGAATTACATGTATAACAAAGTCTACCAAGAAAAAATACATGCAAAAAAAGGAAAGTCAATATTCAAAATCAGACGACTATATTAAAGAAGCATGAAACAAACATAAATGTGAATATAATTTCAGAGATAGAATGACTATTGGTAATCAAAGAAATTCTAGATTAATTCTATATCAATAATGTCTGAAAAGTAAGCATTTACTTGATAATCAAGAAAGAAATAGAGCAGAAAACTAAACACAACTTGGATACCCATATACGAAGGGGAAAATGAAAAAATAGTTGTGTAACTAAAATTTTTGAGTATGAGTCGTTGACCATTGAAGACATCAAGCTGAGTTTCAATTTCAGTAAAATCCAACTCTCCACTGAAATTAGACATGTAACGAAGTTTCAATTTGAATATGACTAACCATGACTTTTGAAGCTGCTCCAAAGAAGATAGACTTCATAGAATAATTTGGTTAAGGTGGAGGAGGAATGAGTAATGGAAAGACACTTGTTTCAAATTACCAACATGTGGTTGTTAGGTATAAAGTACAATCATTAAAGCCTTTTGTATAGTCACCTAGAACTGTATTTATACAACCTGTCATTTGGCTTATATTTGGCAAAGACAAGTGTGTAGCACATGTCAATTCATTAATCAATAAAATATGCCTAAATGAAAGTACAATTCAGACAACATGGTTGAGGTTTTGATTCATATGTTTGCATGCGAATCTTACAATGTTATTCATGTTAGTATTACATGAACCTAATAATTTAGTAAAGTTATGGTTTCAAAGGAAATTGCATAAAAGCTTATCATATATTGATTTTGGGCTTGAAAGATAAACAGAGTTTAGGAACAATTTCTCGATTCTAAACTAATTTGGGATCCTAATTTAACTTGAATTCGTCGGGGATACCGGGGAGGGCATGGGGCGGCGCGCCATGAAGATGTCACGGCTAGCACTTAGCAGTTCCAGGCCCTGCGGTAGCAGTGCGCCCATGCCTACCGTCTGAAGTTTAGGGCTTGACACCCTGCGCCAGCAGTGCGCCAAAGGTCGTTAGGCCGATTTTTTTCCTTTGTTCATCCATCGCATACTCCTTTAAGTTGTGGCCACGTTTTCCTTCTCTATATTAACTCATATAGGATCCATTATCCTTAAAAAATTCATGCATATGCATACACAAACATCAAACTTAAAAAAATGCTAAATCAATAGTATAATAAATCTCAAAACTCTCTGAATTTACTGAGTATGAAACATAAGTTTAAATTAAAAATAACTCTTCAAAACTGTCTATCTATGAAGCCTCTACTATATATAGATGAGTATCGGGACAAGACCCATGACTATTCAAAATGGTACTAATACTAACAACTCATAAAACTGGAGTCCTCCGAAAACAAGGAGACCTCACTCGAAAGCTGACGAGCAGATGAAGTGATCTAAACGAATTCTTATTGAGGATTCTAAGAACTTGTATCTGCATCATTAAACGATGCAGATCGAATGATATCAGTACATTGAATGTACGATTATGTAATATAGTTGAATAGTAAATAACTGAATGAAAGGACTGCAATAGATATAGATATATACTCAACTGAATGTAAAGAAACAAATGAGTGAAGTCATTAAAACTTTACAAAATACTTACTCATCTCTGAACTCAACATATTAAGTGATATAATAAAAATATACTTTTAACTCTATTTGGGAGATTCTCTAACCGACAACCATCACTATGAGCTACGTGATGATACAACATCTCGCCTACACTGTCAGAACTGTCCTATATCGTGCCGAAATATAGGACACCTCAACTAAGTGGATCCACTAAGCAATAATGATTCATCCAAAAAGCATGATCATGTACCCATGTTGGCAAGACATGGTTTATGAGGATTTTGAGTTATTTGAACTCATCCTCATATCGGTGTTCAATACTACTTCTATTAATTTATATAGTCATGCTCAAATGTATAAAACATATTATTTCTCTAGTTTGAGATAATTGCTCAAACTATCTTCTTAAAAGAGGTAACTACTTTGAAATATTTATGTACTCATTGCTCATTTAGAAAACAAGGTTTCTCTTATCTCAATGTAAAAATATTTTCTCTGGGTTGAGATAATTAATCAAAAGGCCCTCTTTAAGAGATAATTGCTTTGTACTCAATTTTTGTTACTTTTCTCAAAATCTTTCTCATGTAAAAATGAAACATTTGGAAAATACTTAGTTCCCTTATACTCTTGCTCAAATCTTGATTAAAACTCTTTCTCAAACTTCTCTTTACTTTCTCAAAAACTCAGTTTAAAATAAAAATGTTGGCTTTAAAAGATTCTCAAAATTTATAACTCAAAATAGGGTTCATGCTGAAATATAGACATGAACGAATGAACTCAAGGATCTCAATAACAATATAGAAAACTCAATAGTCAGGACTCGAGAACTCAGAACTCAACGATACTACTCATCTCAAGAATACTTAATTCATATGGTTCATGCTGAAATGTAGACATAAACGAATCAACTCAATAATCTTAATGCATAATATATAGCAATTCAATATTTGGGAATATAATTTCAAAAAGAATCAGGAACTCAAAATCTCAAAATCAACTCATCTTAAGAAAAACTCAAATCTGAGGATAAAACCCTAAATTACTCTTTTACTAATTTGAAAGTAGATGTAGGGCATGAGGACGAACTAATCCAACACTATGATAGTCTTACATACTTGTAAGATCTTGAAGAAGAACTTGATTAGAAGCTTTGAAACCCTAGCTTGAAGGAAAACAATCAAGAAAACCTTTCTTGAAATTCTTGAATTAGTTTCTTGAAATCTCTATGGCCAAGAATTATGATTTTCATTTGTGATTCATAAATGTATGGAAGAATTTGAGTCGGAAAGAATGAAATTATTGGAGAAGGACTTACCTTGAAGAAGAATCTTGAAAAAGATTATAGGAATCTTGAATTGAAGTCTTTTACTTTGATTTTTCCTTAGGGTTTTGCCTTAGGGTTTGAGGAAGAAGAGAATGTTGGATTAAGAGATGAAAATATGATTGGTTTGAGACTTTAATTAGTCCAGAAATTCATTTATGGTTTTCTTAGAGGTAAAAAGACAAAAATGATCCTTTTATTCGAATACCTTTAATTTGATAGAATTTGGACCACGTAACTATTTATATTCTAAGAGATATGATTGTTTGAAGTTGACCCAAGTAGAATCATACATCATAACTTAATTTGTATGGAAGCTTTCAACTCAACTTTGTGCTAGAGGGGTTCTAGTGACCTTAAATTCATATCCAAATCCATTCCGCACTAAAGAATTGACCTTTACACATATGAGCAATTTAAAAATCACCCAATACGACCTTACATGTAAATAAATAATAAGTTAGGTCTTAGCTTATAAATTTTTGGGGTACATCAGTTACTTTTTGATACAATCAGAGCGTATTCATATACTGTGATGGTATCAGAGAGGAAAAAAAGTGTGGGCGCTGACGTTAGTATGACATCAACGTGCAATTTTTTTTTTGATATATGTCATTTTAAAATAAAAAAGGGGTATGAAAGTAATGGGGCACTTAAGGGTAAATATTTTACTTTTGGGGGTATAAGTGTTATTTTTCCCAATAATTTAACCAGGCTATTGACAATTAGAGAAAAATCTACGTTTTTCCCTATATTTTTTTCAAAAGTATTTGTCAGGAAAATATATTTATTTAAAAATTACTTTTTCCATTATGAGACAAGTATCAAAAACACACCTAAACTATCTAAAACACACCTAAACTATCTCTTTTTTTTAGTTTCATACCTAAACTATTGGGAGTGTGAGTTTCATACCTAAATAATCACTTTTTAGTTTGAAAAACACATCTATGTGGTATGTGTAATACAATCTCTATTATTTGAAAAATCTTTGACACATGGCATTCCACATAAATAAAATATTCTACCTTGACAAAAATTAAATAATAAACTATTAGTATTAATTAAAAATAAAAGATTAAAGTATTACTATCCCCCAAAAAATTAATTTTTTAAAAAATAAAATTTAAATTATTTTCCCACTCCACCACCCACCCCCAAAATAACCCCCTGTTCTTTATTTTTTAAAAATTTCTTATATAAATATTTTTAAAAAAATCATACTGCACCCCATCCCCCCTCCCCCCAAACCACCCACTCATTCCCAAAAAAAAAAGATATTATTATTATTTTTTAAAAAAGAACTACCCACCTTATCTAATCCTTCGCTACTAATTATTTATTTACTTTTACATTTTTCTCGTTTTATATTAGATATGTACATTTATTTTTAGGATTTTTTTTCTACTTGCCGGATATAACATAAATAAAAAATTTTATTTTAAAAAAATCTTGTGGCAAATGAAAAATACTTTCCTAAAAAGGTATGTATAAATCTAACACAAAGTGAGAAAAAAATTGAAAATGGAGGGATAGGTGGAGTGGAAAAAAATTATTATTTTTAAGAAAATAAAATAGTATCTAAATTATTATTTGAAGTGGGGGTGGTGGGGGGCGGGGGGATGAAGGGAAAAAAATAAATACTTTTATAAAAATTTTAAAAAAAAAAACTAAAAAAAGGAGGGGAAAACTAAAAAAAAGAGGGGTGGGGAATGGGGGGTTATGGTGAAGAGGAAATGATTGAGTGGGGTAAGAAATTTTTTTTTTAAAAAAAAAAATATTATTTTTTTTGGGATAATAATTCTTTAATTTTAACTAATATCAACAATTTATTTAATTTTTGTCAAGATTGAATGTTTTGTCCATGTGGAGTGTGATGTGACAATTTTTTTAAATAAAAGAGAGAGAGTAGTATTGTAGTACACACACCATTAAGAGAGTGTAACAAAAGAGAGATGTGTGTTTCTTAAACTAATAAGTGATAGTTTAGATATGAACACTCTCAATAGTTTACGGTACAAAACTAAAAAAATATAATAATTTAGATGTGTATTTGACACTTATTTCTTCCATTTTTTCAAAAACTCTGATCTCGAATAAACACAAGATAGGTTGTTGTCAACTAAAAGATCGTGTTTTTTTAAATTTGGTTCTTCAATCACAAGAAAAGACCATCAATTATTTTTGTTTCTTATATAAAAGGACCCCAAAACGAAAGCTTTGGTCCCCACTCCTTAATTATGATTAAATTAATATTCGATCTTGTTTATGTTTGCTGATCTAAGTGATGTCGTCAAAGTCAAAAATATGTAGTAGTACTTACTTAATACTTTATTATTATTCTGTTTTTTTTTTCAAATTAAGAAAATAATTTGGTCTCTTTTTGTAGACCATTCAATATTATTCGTTAAAGAAAACTTTTTAATATGCTTTGAAACAAGATTATGGAGGACGTACAAAAACTATTTAATATTCTTTGAAACAAACTTTTTGAACTTTATTCTATAATCCCTTTATTTCTCATACAACAAGAAATGGACTTTTGATTGGGGAAAAAAATACAATCTGATAGAAAAGATTTTTAGAAAACGTGTTAGAAAACTACTTTTTCATGAACTTCTTGTACAAAAGTGAAAATTTTGTTTCATTTTATTTTTTTAAAAAAAGGTTTAATTAGGTAATTGCAAATGATTTCTAATTCAATTGCAGGAACTAAGAAGCTAGTATTTCAACCACATAAATAATTTTAACTTTTTAGTAAAATTTGATAGCTAATATAGCATGTTATATAATCAACAATTAAGTGGGTTGAGTCAAAGAATTGATTCAAATTTAGGGGTGGATTGATCCTAATTAATTTTAAAATATTTTCCCTAAAGATTTGTAGCTATCACATCATTAAACAATAGGTACTAGAAATTTACTTTCTAAAATGATCGTGAAAATTAAAGTGATTTTGAAAGACAAAATAAAAAATTATACTAATTATCATAAACTCTGTAACGATCTGTTCCCGTCGTTATAGAAAAGCCAACGAGAAAAAATTTTGGGCCGGAAAACTTTTCGTAGTATCTTGAGATTTTCCAACCTGGTCTAGATTTGAACGAAATCGGAGTCTGTGAGGTCTAGGGAAATCTGGTAGCAATTGTGTGATCTAACTATGATTTTGATTACATGAGTGGATAACTAAGACGTTAAGGAACCCGTACGACTTTACAGAATTGAATTCGGGCGAGTAGAACTCCCAGAATTGAATTTAGCGTGAACGAGTATTTTTTGAGTGTCGTTGGTTGAAGGTGTGTTGTGAAATGGGGGTTTTGGAATTATTAAAATAGTTCACTGGTTCCGTGCAAGTCGTCGGGGCGGGATTTCTACCACCAGGGTGAGGACCGTCGTGGTGGGTCCGACGCGACTTAAGTCAGAATTAAACCCCAAAATGTCTTTATTCTGTACTTTTCGACTTTGAGAGTAAGGAGACGAACCCCAGTCGATTCTTGACAACTTTCCACCATTTAAGGCTAAAGATAAGGTTTTAACTCCCCAAATCCGTTTTCGATCTGTAGAACGTAATCTAATGGGTAAATATCGATGGAGGAGAGTTTTGATATGAGAATTATGGTGGGAAAAGCCCTAATTTGGGTCGTGGGATCATGAGTATGATCTAGGGTTGTTAGAATTATTAGTAATCCGGGTAATTAGTGATTGTTTATTGATTCCCGTATTATATTGATTGTTTGTAGACCAAGAATAAGCAGAACGAATTTAGAAATGGAAGAATCAAGTTTCTTAGGGTTTCAAGCTTGTTTCGAGGTAGGTGATGGTTGTGATTCTATGATTGTGTGGTATATGTTTATTCTTGCTTCATTATGATACATGTATCAGTAGGGGTGTTCACGGTTTGGATAAAAACCGATCCAAATCGAAAAACCAAACCAAACCGATAAAATAAAACCCATTTTATTTGGGTTTGGTTTTAGATTTTTGAAAACCGATAGTATTTGGTTTGATTATGGTTTTATTCGAAAAAACCCGAAGAAATAACCGAACCGAACCGTTGAATTATATACATATATTTTATTAATATACATACTTAATATATTGTTTTTATAAACAATTTTAAAGATCTTATACATATTTTCATTAAAATTTCTTTATAATTTACTTATTGAAAGCAAAAATGCCCAAGATGAAACATTTATCTTATTGATTTCATGTATATGAGTGTCTATAACATTTTCAATAACAATTCTTTGTGGGACTGAAAATGTTATTGTCTCTTCCTTCTAGGCCAATATAGTGAATTTTAAAGCTTTACTGATAGTAAATTTAGTGATCGAAAGTTCAGTAATTTAAGTCATTCTAACTATTTTTCGTTTTGAATGGATTGTTGTCACTTTTTTCACATTTTAAATGAATTGTTTCTTTTATTTTTGTGTATGGTTAATAACCGAATAACCGAACCAAACCAAATCAAAACCGATAATCACCAAACCGATAAATGTATATTATATTTGGTTTGGTTTGGTTTTGATAATTTTAAAACCGATTAAGTTGGTTTGGTTTTGGTTTTGACCAATAACCGATCCAAACCAACCCGTGAACACCCCTACATGTATGTATGTGAATGTTGCATTAATGATCACATAAATTGTAAATGAGGATATATGAATGATGAATGCCATGAATCATGACTTGATTGTATGATTATGAGAATATACTTGTGATTGTGATTGTAATTGTGGCTTGTTGAATGGATGTCACGACCTGAGCCTACACCCCGGACGTGTCACGACGTACAAGACTCCAGAGAGCCTCATACAAGCCTCATAACATTCATAACATAAGACCTATGAAAAATGGTATGTAATTTAAACCTTTTTTAATCCATACAATCGAAAACTTTATTTAAAACAACGAAATCTAGACATAGTCTCACATGACCATCTACTACAATCGAAGTCTCAAAATAGGGTCACAGCCCTTACAATAGGAAATTTGAAAGTCTAATACAATAAAAGGAATGAAACGAAAACATAACATTTGTCCTCAGATCCATGAGGACATACCACAAGCTTTGGAGAATAGTCTATCCAAGCTTGAACTAGAAAAAATCACCTCAAACGCCGGAACCTACACTTTGTAGAAAAACGTAGAAGAAATATAGGTTAGCACAAAAATGTACCAAGTATGATAGCCATGCAAAAATCATGCTTAAAAGGACATTTTGGTTGAAAACCGTGCATATGCCAAGTTTGAAAAACATCATGAACTTTTAGTACAAACGCATATGACATCAACATACAAGTCATTACAGCATATTAGAACCATTATCTAAGACAACTCTAAGTCATACTTGTGCAATGTAGGAATGTCATCTCATACTACCATTCATGCTAAGTACCACTTTGAGGCCACCATAGATGTACTTACCATTCTTCATTCTCACCTTTAGTCAACAATCATGGATAAAGAACATTCATATTTAACAAGTCATGACAAAGAAAGTAACTTATAATAACATTCCAAGTTAAGCATTTATCATTACATTAAGCCTTTAAGTCAACATTCTCATTAGCTTCATTATCAACACATTTTTTTTTATTAGACATTAAGACATTAGAGAACACACTATAGCCCTCTCAAAGCCTACTTGTGCAATACATGGATGACATCCCATACTACCACTCACACTTCATAGAACCTCTTGAATAACCATAGCACGTATCTCACATGATGGGAATAAGCATTAACCGATATAGACCATGTGAGCAAACCATTGAAATTCGGTGTCTATCCCACACCGTAAATGGTTGATCTACTTGCCTAAGGTAGGACCGGTAACATTTTAGCTTAGGTAGATTCACTAGCTAATAACCTATGTGGGCTCATAGTTATGGGATAAGAAAGATGTTCATTGAAACCCGACCTAATGTGGGGAGAGCTTTCGTCTTACCATATTCACTCAGTGCTAAGCTTACATTCTCATAGAGTAGTTCATTTTCATTAACATTATTATACTTGAGAGGGCTACCATCATTAGGTCTACCGACCTAAAGTACATTATTACACATGAAAGGGTCACTACCATTAGGTCTACCGATTCAAGGTACATTATTAGGATAGCTCATTGAATCCTCAAGAAAGGGCCACCACCATTAGGTTTACCGATTCAAGGTTCATCATTAGCACATGAAAGGGACACCACCATTAGGTTTACCGATTCAAGGTTCATCATTATATTAGTTCCTAGACTCATCATGAAGGGCTACCACCATTAGGTCTACCGGTTCAAGACAAAGTCTTATAATACTTCATTAATCATGTATGAAAGGGCTACCACCATTAGGTCTACCGATTCAATGTTCATTTAGTCAAGATACGTTAGTTACACAAGAAGAGAATGCCCTAAGCCTACCAATTCAAGGTTCATCAATCAAGATCACTTTCATTTACACAAGACGATGATGCCCTAAGCCTACCAATTCAAGATGTAACATTACATTAAAGAAACCTTTCTCATATATCATCATAATTTATAAGTGTATAATTGAGAATAGCCTTTCAATAATAACACAATTGCATTCTAGACATGATCACATTAGTTTAATTGAAATCGCAAAGCATATACATAGTATCATGATTATATATCAACCTTCATAAATTTGCCCTCCAAGGCTATGAATCAATCTCAACCCAAACATCTAGAACACTACATTAGATAAGGGGAATATCATGATTCAATAATTCAATTAATATAGACATAATCAATTAACATGCTTCCATAATAAATCAACCCAAATCATAAATTCACAATTTAGTATTTTGGGGGAATCACGGGTTCATGGGGGAATTTCATCATAAATCAACATTAATTTCTCAATTCAATTATAATTCGTCATAAATCAACCTTTGAAAATGTTTTGAAATCGAACCCATGACTTAGATTGAAACCCTAACTTTTTGGGGCATTTGAAAGCTTTGAAATCATGTTTTGCAGGGACTCTATGGGTGAAAGCTATCCATAGATGAAAACTACCATACCTTGATTGAAGAAACTCCATGAATTTGAGTGGGAAAGATGAACTCTTGAGCTCTAAACCTTGACTTCTTCTTCTCCAATGGAGGTTTCTAGAGAGAATTATTTTGGAGAGGGGGTAGTTTCTATTTTGGGTTTTTGGGAATAATGAGTTGTAAAGGGTAGTTAATAGTTTAAAAAGCCTTAAATAACTCTAATTAATCAAAATAAACCGACCCTTAACTTAACTAACCATCCTAGGAATTTACCACATTGCCTCTTAATGTTGAGCCTAGGCAAATTTCTAGGTGTGATCCACGCCCCTTGACCCACGTACCGTGGATGGCCTCATGCCCCGTCCTGAAGGTCCGTGGTTTGGTTCAACAACTTGACATCTTGGGGCCTTGACCTACGGATTGGTTCCACGGGGCGTGGATAGACCTACTCCCAGTAGGTCCCATTTGTAGGTCATGAAAAATTTGGCAGTTTGGGCTCTTTGCAGCACCCTTGGGGTTAGACTTTAGGGTCCTCCTTAAGGACCCTTGGTTGGTCCTTGGGGAGTCATACCTTGATGTTTAACCCCTAAAACCCTCAACTTAAGCTCGGGAACTCATTTCACAACCTAAAATTCCACATCAAACTCAACAAACACACTTGTAAGGCTCTAGTTTCACCTACTAGTTTTTTCGAGGTGTTACAATGGATCGGGTGTTGTGTTTCGACACACTAACTTGGATCGGTTGCCACGTTTCAGCATAATTATGGGATCGATTGCCATGTTTCGACATAATCATTGGATCGGGTACCACGTTCCGATATACTAACAGTTTGAGTTTGGGTTCCTTGAGAGGATCAATGACTTGATTTAACCGTGATATTTGAGAATTGTGAAACTGTTCGTTGTTCGTAATTGTTGGTGATATTGTATATGTTCAATATATGCATGTTATTGTATTGTTGTCTTGACTTATGTATGTTGCACTTAGTAGGATAGTCGCGTGATCCTACCAGTACACTGTGGTTGTGTACTGATACTGCACTTGCTCTTTCTTTGTTGAGTACAGGCATCTTCAAGCGGCTATTGACAGATCTCGCTTAGAAGATTAGTGATCGTCGTTCGAATTCAAGGGTGAGTCAGTTCTTCCGGACTGCCATGAGTTCTCCTTCTGTCTATTTCCACATTTTGGACTTAGATTTTCTAGTTAGTTGTTAGTACTTTAGTTTGGGGTTGTAACCCTTCTTGTTTAGACTTTTGGTTCATTGTTAGAGTTTTGGTACATTGACTTTTAGGTTCTAGGCATTAATTTCCGCAATTCGTTGTTAGATCTTTTGGAAGTTTAGGGGAACTTCAGTATTTAGTCATTTAAACTTGCTTTCGTAACCTTAAATGCCTTAGTATTTTGGTTTAGTTGGTTAGCTAATTAATATAAATGTTTCTAACACCGGAGGGTTAGTGTGAGTGTCAATCACGACGGTCTGGGTCGTGACAAATTGAGTACGTGAACAACAACTCAATAAAACTTTGTGTGAGTATAATAATCAAAAGAAAGAAAGGGAGTACGAGTTTGTTGCTATATGAGTAGAAGATCATAGATTTAATAACATGTTACGATCTATAGAAATGATCTCTCGCATAATTGTAGGATAAAACTGTTTTTACTATGCATTTTTATAATTCAATTCTTTTTCCAATTTTACTATAACGATAACTTAATGCATCGTTCTGTTCAAGAGAAAAAAAAGGAAAAAAAGAGTGGTGGCGGCCCTAAATTAGTTTTATTAAATGTGAAAAACTTCATTTTAGCATCTACGTATTTGATGAAATAATCACTTGCTAGATTCCCTAATTTAATATTGTCCAGATTCAATGTACCTATCAGTCCCCACAAGAGTCCACTTTGTTTGCCAAAATATATTAATTTATTGTTTAAATTATAATTACTATAATTAAAAAAGAGAACAAAAGGGCAATTTCACTTATTTGTCTTTGACTACATATTAGCCCACTCGCATGGTTCACGCGCTACCACTCTCTAATTTTAAATTCACCAATGGAAAAATTGAAAAACAATTTATTGTTTCTTTTGGTTTTCCAACCGATATCCGATACCCGTATTGAGATCCAATTAAATTTGAATTCAAGCAAAACATTTCCTAACAAAGGCGACTTCATACCAAAGGGAACTTAAACCCGAGACCGCTTAATCAAGAATGAAAGAGTATTTACTATTCCACCACAATCTTTATTGATAAAAACAAGTTTAATTTTTTCTTTTATAATTTATATCTATCTTTAAAAATTATCTATTACAATATTTTATCTTATTAAAAATCTAATATAAATTTTTTAATATTATGTATTAATCACCTTCACCTTTTTTTTTAATATCAATTATCACATGTATAACATATTCCTCTTTTCATATATATATATATATATATAAGTACATAATAGTCTGTGCATCGATTCAATGATATTATGTTGAATATTTAAAATGTAGAATTTTTTTATCTGAAAAAATTTCATAAATTTTTTGTCCAAATTATCACCTAAAATTTAAAGTTCATCTTTCCCCTTATTTTCAAGTCACACCAATTAGCATGAGTTAAAAGAAAATTTAAAACTTTTATGTGTTGAAAATATAATTCTTTTTATAGTGTTTCATGTGATACATCACTTTAAAAACAATTATGCTAAAATTATTTATTAAAGTTATTTGACTTAGTTATTTTTTATATCACACCATTTTTGCATTAAAAAAACATGTGATTAATTGATTGAGATCATAGGTTGCTGCACCACAAACTAAGTTACTCGATTCAGCCTTACAGACTTTACAGACTTGACTCCAATCTCTATCGGCTCAGCATTAGCTTCTTGAGTTTGAGAATCCATCTCTTTAAAAATAAGCAATGATAGCCAACACTTCTTTAGTTTGAGAATCCATCTCTTTGTCGTTTGCGGCATGAGCGACTTGATTTGATCGAGCCATTTTCTGTTAATTGATTTTTATTTTACTTTCTAAATGTTATTTACACGAAAATGGATTATACTATTATTTTTATAACATAAATAAATTTTATCAAGAGTTTATTTTATTTAATTAACTTAATTACTTTTTTTAAAATGTGGCTACTATTACTTAATATAATTATTTAATTACAAAAAAAAAAGTATTGTGGCTACTTCTTTATTGTTTATTTTACAATTAAGGATGCATGTGTAAAGTGGAAAATCATTAAATGACAAAAGTATCTTCTAATTCAATATTAATTATGAGCAGCGCACACGTTGACAGTAAATTATGAACTATTTTCCTTTATTGGTAAGTATTGTAATCTATTGTTTAGGTGTCATTTTTCTCTTATTCTTCATCGTGTATATATATCTTTATATTCCGATAGTCATTCACAAGATATAATTTTAAATTATAATAACCAAATAAATAGATTACTTTTAAAGTTTTTCTTATAAAATCTATTTTTATTTTTTATTGCCTTCGTATGATATATGTTTATAAAGTTACTTCACTCTTTCGTGCTCAATGACGTAATTAAATTGAATTCTGATTTTTAAATGTGATAAAATTACAAATACGAGCAATAAAAATTTAATTTTATTCTGCTCATTTGTTTCATAATTAAACGTCATTTAATTTGTTTGATTATTACTTCTCACTCTTTCTTAACTTAGAAGTATATTATTTATTTCATGTATAAGTTCACAACAATTTAAAACATGAAAAATATGATGATATTAAGGGGATGGGGGTGGGGGGTGGAAGAAAGATAAATATAATTATTTTAGAGGATAAAATAAATATCTAAATGAACTCTTGAGATTAGATAACATGAATGACTATTATTTAAAGTTGTCACGATTTGAAATTTTATGTATACAAATTTCATTCATCATAATCATTTAAGAGTAGCAAAAGGCAGAAATAAGCAAAATTCAATTAAATATTACTAGTAATCAAGTTTTATCTCAAAATCATAACAAACACAAAAAAGAACAAAAAAATTCTTGAAATTGGTTACACAAGTACAAAAAAATCTCAGAGATTTAAAGTATACAAGTATGAGAGTCTACAAGTTGTTTAGAAACAAGAAAGAATAATAAATGTAACTATATCTAAAATTCAATTTTGTGGAATAACTAAATAGTTGTCACGATCTAAATTGTCAGACACCTACACTAAGTTTTCGGTGGGGAACCAATCACCAAGCCTATACATAACCAACTAAACATGTAAAAGTAAGAGTTCATCAATTAATGTCAAGGTTCATAGCTGAAATCATTAACATGAAGTATTTGCAGAATACTCTCCTTAATCTAAAAGTTGTGTACCAAAACATCTAACATAGTCTAGAATATAGGAATGCGACTCTAAAACAAAATAAATCTAAATCCAAAAATGGACTAGATAGGAAAGATGAATCCATGACAGTCTAGAAGAGGCAACTCATCCTTAAATTCAGGAAACGTGAGAATCACAACTGAGTCGTGAAGCAGCTGCAACTGCAGTAATATGCCCTATATTCAATAAAAAAGAAGAGCAAATGTAATATCAATACACAAAATGTAGTATACTGATATAATCATCGACTAACTCTAAAAATACGAAACATGAACATGAAATTATAACTAACAAAATAGGACAACACATGTATAACCCAAGTCAGTAAAAGTAAACAAAACTCTTAGGTCTCAATCTGCCTTAATAGCCACATGAAACATGATCAACATAATCACAATGAATAAATTCAATTCACCTCATGGAACCAACACACATAAGAACAATCAACATATTACAAGGTGTGGTACTCGACCAACCAATGTAAAATTTGTATCAAAAATGGTATCCGAGCCTACCAATAAATATATTATGTACCAGACGTGTTATTCTCGAGCCAATCGAGAATCATCAATATCACACAATCACAACCCACAATGAATACAATAACACTTGTAAGACCCCAAGCAGTTAAAACAAGTTCATTACATGAGATTGACAACAAGATATCATTTCACATTCATCCCTATTTAACAAATATATTATTTGTCCAATATTAACTTTAAATTTTATTATTAGGTAGTGGCTTTTAGAGGCTTTCTAAAGGAAACTCTTTTAGCTCGTGTAGAAACAGATCCAAATAAGGGCGCGTGAAGAAACTAAAGATACTGCCCCGTGCCAAGCACGTGACTCAGCACTAAAAAAGGGCCATCAATCCTTTGGCTTTCATCTTCACCACCCAAGTATTTTTGCTCAAATATCTGTGTACTCTCTCCGCCATTTTCACAAAATTCTTCATTTCTTAAAAACCCTAGCTTACCTTTCTTTATCCCATTTTGGCTACGGATGACGACGTCGTTTGGAGCAGCGATCAATATCGCCGCCGTCGATGACCCCAACCCGAAGCTACAAATTCAGAGGTTCAATGGATTGAAAAGCACCTCTAATTCGATTTTGCTTAGCAGACGTATCCATCGCTCATTTTCTCATTCCAATTCTACTTCTATTGTCCGTGCTGTATCTACGGTATAAATGATACAACTTTTTTTTTTCTTTTTTTTGAAATCTTTCTGTTCCGGCTCGATATTGCGCATTGATTAATTCCTCCGATTTGATATGAAAAATGTTTTTTTTAGTCTCCGCCGCCTTTTCCATTCTCTTTTTTTAATTTTTTTTTTATAGAAATGCATTTTGTTGTTGTTGTTGTGGCTCGATTGAGCATTGATTGAACTGCAGATGTGGGTTTTTCTTTTGGTGATTTTATTTCAATTATCTTATGTGTATACAATTCATTTTTTAAAAATTGTTTCCTTTGTTTTGCTTATCCAATGTAAATTTGCCTTTTGTCCCTGTCAATTAGCCGCCTTTTGCTATCTTTTTGTTCTGCATGGATTTATTTGATTTTTTTTTTCTTGAGTGCGTTATTCATTTTTCATGGGGGTAGGGGGTAGGGTTGCCATAGTAGAATTGGGATCTTCTATGAAGTAAGGGATAAAATTCCCTGAGTCTAGAATGATGCTTCTTATGGCTGGTGAAAGTATTGAATTTTCTGTATGGGTTCTATGCTTTGTGTTGCTTCAAGTGATGCTTGGTAGTTATTGTGAGATGCATTACTACTGCGATTTATGTTTCTGTTAGGCCTCACAGTTAGGAGGAATTCTGTCATTTTCCATTATACTGTGTGGGTGATAGAGCTTTGTTAAGTGTGATGTATCTGTTGATCTTTTGCAGCCAGCGAAGCCAGCTGCGGTGGAGCCCAAGCGTAGTAAGGTTGAAATCTTCAAAGAACAGAGTAACTTCATAAGATATCCTCTAAATGAGGAGATTCTTAATGATGCCCCAAACATCAATGAGGCTGCAACACAATTGATCAAGTTCCATGGAAGCTATATGCAATACAACAGAGACGAGCGTGGATCAAGATCATACTCATTTATGCTTAGGACAAAGAACCCTGGTGGTGAAGTACCAAACAAACTTTACTTAGTCATGGATGATCTTGCTGACCAATTTGGGATTGGGACACTCCGTTTGACAACAAGACAGACCTTTCAGCTGCATGGGGTCTTGAAAAAAGACCTAAAGACAGTAATGAGTACAATCATCCACAACATGGGTTCAACTCTTGGTGCATGTGGTGACCTCAATAGGAACGTTCTTGCTCCAGCTGCCCCGTTTGCAAAAAAAGATTATGTGTTTGCTAAACAAACCGCTGATAACATTGCAGCACTTTTAACTCCTCAGTCTGGATTTTACTATGACGTTTGGGTGGATGGGGAGAAATTTATGACAGTAGAACCTCCTGAAGTTGTGAAAGCTCGAAATGATAACTCCCATGGAACAAACTTCCCTGACTCACCTGAACCCATTTATGGAACTCAGTTCTTGCCAAGAAAGTTCAAAATTGCAGTTACTGTGCCTAGTGATAACTCAGTGGACATTTTCACGAATGACATAGGTGTTGTTGTTGTATCTGATGAGGATGGAGAGCCTCAAGGATTCAATATATATGTAAGAAGGAAATATATAGATTCTCGTCTCTTACTTCTTTTGCTTTCTATAAGGACTAGTATAATCCTCGACTTCATTTGCAGGTAGGTGGTGGTATGGGACGAACTCATAGGATGGAAACCACTTTTCCTCGTCTGGCTGAGCCATTAGGTTATGTTCCTAAAGCGGATATACTTTATGCAGTTAAAGCTATTGTTGTTACTCAGAGAGAGAATGGGAGAAGAGATGATCGCAGGTATAGCAGATTGAAATATTTACTCAGTTCATGGGGGATTGAGAAGTTCCGATCTGTCACTGAACAGTATTATGGAAAGAAGTTTGAACCCTGCCGTGAATTGCCTCAATGGGAATTTAAAAGTTACTTGGGATGGCATGAACAGGTTAGTGTCTGTTGAAGGAATTCATCAAATGTTCATCTCTGACAATGAGTTCTGTTGTAGCGCCAATTGTGATTCTTAACAGTGATATGCTTTATTAATCTTTTCATTCCCATTAAACTAACTTTCTCAGATTTTTCCATGTCTTCAAATAATTTTGTCAGGGAGACGGTAGTTTATTTTGTGGTCTACATGTTGACAATGGTCGTGTAAAAGGAGAGATGAAGAAGGCACTCAGGGAAGTTATTGAGAAGTATAATCTGAATGTGCGTCTCACACCCAACCAAAATATTATCTTGAGCAATATTCGGCAATCTTGGAAGCGCTCCATCACCACAGTCCTTGCACAGGGTGGTTTGCTGGTAAGGCTAAGTATTCAATTGATCCTTATATGCTTTCCATGAATAAGTGATTGAGCTTTCTCAATAAGTAGAAAAAGGTTATGCAGAGCAGTGTCTTTGGAGCTGTTCATGAATATGGAATGCCATAATACACAAAAAATGTACATTTAACTAAAGAAATGCTTTTGGAATGTAATCAGTCTGAAAAAGTATAAACATGTTGTTGACATAATTATGTAACTAAAAATGTGCTCTCTAACAACTTAAGATGAAATCGTTACACACTTCAACATGGTATCAAAGCTGGTGCAGGTGCAGGTCCTGGCGTCCTGCTTCGAGTCTCACTGCCACCCATCATCATTTTTTTTTCCATGTGCTTGGCTCATTAATAAGAATCAAGCCACACACGAGGGAGCGTGTTGAAGACATAATTAACTTAGAAGTGTGCCTCTATCTAACAACTTGAGCTTTTAAATGATGGTCACACACTTCAACACATGTTAACGCAGTGGCGTAGCTATAGCCACCCCAGGGTGTCCGACTAAACACCCTTCGACGAAAAATTACGTTGTATATATATCAAATTTTACATTTAAAGGATATATATTTTAAGTTGGACACCCTCGACAAAAACTATGCCTTTAGCATAGTGGTAATGGGTGTCCATTTGAATGAAGGAGTTTTGTGTTCGAACCTCTGATAGCACAATATTTTTTTTGTTTTATTTTGATAGCCAGACACCATTATTCTTGGACACCCTTAGTAAAATTTTTGCCTCCGCCTTTTTTTGTTTTATTTTGATAGCTAGACACCATTATTCTTGGACACCCTTAATAAATTTCTGCCTCCGCCACTGCTTAACGTAGATGGTGTTCCTAGAAATCTTCTGAGTTGTTTGATAGTTCCTCCCCCATTTGGTTTATTTTACTTTTTACTACTCCCTCCGTCTCCAAAAACATGGTCGGTCTGGAGGATGACGGTCAATTGAACGTTATAACCTTGACGGTAGACTGATAACTTTTTTGAGGTACACATCCTGCAGAAAATTTGCCAACTTTGTACTTGCAGGTTTGTCACTTCTTTATATATATATTTGCGAGTTTCGAAAATTTGGACTGCTTGTTTCTTAACGTGAATGAAGTGGTATTTATGTTTTATAGGATGGCCTAGGTGAACCATGAAGCTGATGTGAATTTCCGTTAGTTTTCTTGATAGTCCTTGCGTAAAATGTAGAGAATAGGAAGTTGCTAACTTCTCCTGATTGTCCAATATAATCTGTCCTATAGTTTGTGTTTAGCATTTCATTATGGTATTCCACTTTGGTAATCATGGTCATTTTTCATTGAAAAGCAACCTAGGTTTGTGGATCCTCTCAATCTAACAGCAATGGCGTGCCCAGCTTTTCCACTTTGTCCTCTAGCAATAACTGAAGCTGAGCGTGGAATACCTGACATCCTCAAGCGCGTTAGAGCTATGTTTGATAAGGTATGAAGTATTTAAAATTTTCTGTTGTACTGTCGGTTTGTGGTGCACATTGAATGAATTGACCTTCGTGGTTCCAGGTTGGTCTGAGGTTCTATGAATCTGTTGTCATAAGGGTAACAGGTTGTCCCAATGGATGTGCTCGACCATACATGGCTGAACTTGGATTGGTTGGAGATGGTCCAAACAGCTATCAGGTAGTTGAATTTTGGAGGTCTATTGACTTGTTTCTGTAGTGTTCCATATTTATACAATGTGGGATCTAGTGAAACTAATTGTGTTGTTTTTCTTAGATCTGGCTCGGTGGAACTCCCAATCAAACTGTATTGGCAAGAACTTTCATGGATAAGGTTAAGGTTCAAGATCTTGAAAAAGTTCTGGAGCCTTTATTTTTCTATTGGAAAAGAAAGCGACACTCAAAAGAATCATTTGGGGAGTTCTCAAACCGCTTGGTAAGGAACAGTTCTTCTGGTAGTTAAACATTATATTTGTCAAAAGCAAATCAGATTGAAACTGAAAACACCATTTCTGTTTCATTCTGGAATTCTGCGAATGAGGAACCTGAATCATATAAGATTTCTTTTGTAATTTTCATATAGGGATTTGAGAAACTAGGGGACTTGGTTGAGAAATGGGATGGCATCCCTGAGTCATCATCTCGTTATAACTTAAAGCTATTTGCTGATAAAGAGACGTATCAAGCCATGGATGCACTTGCAAGAATACAAAATAAGAATGCCCATCAATTGGCGATTGATGTAATTCGCAATTATGTTGCTTCCCAACAAAATGGGAAAAGCATGGACTGACCAAGTCATCTTTTGTGTTGCAAAATAGCAAAGATAATGCAAGGAGATTTAACTGGTGACTACGTCTTGATCTTGTTAATGCTTGGCTGAAACAAGTGGAGAATTTTGACATAAATGTTCTGCAAGCTTTTGTAGTACTTCACTTGTAGACCTGACAGTACACTGCATTTTCTTTCCTTTCTATTTTTCGTTGTTCATTTTCCAGTTTCTTTTCATGAGTAAACAAAATCTGATAATGGCCTGTATCTTATTTTCTTTCAAATTAATTTTTGAAAGGGTGCCTTTTTACAGTACATGTCCCAGTTCGTTTTTACATTACGACGTTTTTCTTTATTTGTGTTGGAGCTGTTACTTTTTCCCGGCCCTGGTGTGTGGATTAAAGAATCTCTCCACATGTTGTGGTGAGGTGATGTTGCCGGAGCAATAATCTCAACAGAGCAGTATGTCATAGTTATCGTACCAAATGCCTTGATGGTTGTACTTTGCTTTGTCAAGACTGGAAATCTGTCTGGACTAATCAATTTCCAAATGGTATATGCTTCCACCAAATTTTCTACTATGATCAATTTACATCAGCAATGTGGGGTAAGGCTGGCAACGGAACTGGGAGGTACCTGTACCGGTTCCGTCTCGGTTCCGGATAGTACCGGTTCGATCCGGTATTGTGCCGGTCCGTTACCGATTCTGTCTCGGTTCCGGATAGTACCGGTTCGATCCGGTATTGTGCCGGTCCGGGAGGGGTAACGGGATGGAAATCGGGATTTACCGGTCCGGTCCGGTTAGTCCCGGTTCCGTTCCGGTTTTGGTCCGGTTCGTTCAGTTTTTTTTTTTTTTTTTTTTA
>NC_064292.1:8878768-8888868 GCF_019186545.1 Solanum stenotomum | reverse complement strand
TTTTTTTTTAATTATAACAGTTGGGACCCGATTTCCGGTCCGGTTCGGGACGGATACACTGATTTTTTTCCGAAATTACCGATTCCGGTCCGTCCCGATTCCGACCCGTGGTGCCCGGTTCCGGTCCGTTCCGGTCTGATAGTCCCGGTTCCGATCCCATTGCCAGCCATAATGTGGGGGAAAGAATGAGCAGCAGGAATCCTACTAATTGAGTTAAGGAAGCAAACCTCTCCATTTTCACCGTTGATGCAATAGAAGTTCTTAATGCAATATTTGGTGGTGATTGGTGATGACATTCTCGCTCCTATAATTGGAGTTGATAGTACTACTTATGTTAGAATAAGAGCTCTCGCTACAACATGTTATGCAGATATCCTTCGTTATACTTTAAGATTGTATATATCCTTACCATCAATATTTTGGCATGCGTAATTCCTTAAAACTAATGCCTGTACACGTGACTTCATCTCTATAATTTACCAGACATTTTATTAATATTTTTTACCAAAAATTAAGAAAAACCCATTTTCATAAAATCATCCACCCATGACCCAAACCTTATTGGTGACCCAAAATCCAATACCACCGTCGTCGAACTTAGGAGTCCGCTCTATCTTCTTCTTCTACTTAGAGTTTTAGGAAAAAAACACTTGTATCCCAAAAAGAGAAACTATCTACAGATGGCTACCCATTTGCTTTCATACCTCCATTCTTAACTACTAATTCGTGTTTATTGCTTGATACCATCAATGTATATATATATATACTGTGATGGTATCAAAGAGGAAGAGACAATGCTTTGGTGAAGACATTACTCAGTTACTCTTTGATACCATTAGAGTTTATATCTATTTACTGTAAAAAGTCTGCTCAATTACTATTTGATACCATTAAAGTATATAGATACCATCAGAGTTTATATATACTCCGGTGGTATCAAGGATGAAAAAGTTATGGTATAGTGAATAGAACAAGGGACCTTAATGTAAATGAATTACGGGACCATTTCTTTATCTCTTGTCCTAAAGCAAAGTTTTTATGGGAAATGTTTGCTAGTGTAACTGGTGTGTAGGGGCCTTTCTTGCAAGTAAAGGACATTATTTTTAAATGATGAAATGTAAATTGTACATCTAAATTGAGATCTTTGTTAAATATTATCCCCGATTTTATAATCTGAAAAATTAGTAAAGGGAGAAACAAAGTAAAATATGGAGGAGAAATCTCTAATTTCAGCATGATATCAGAAATCAATAGAAATATTCATAATCTCGACGTGATTAAATACCCTTGGTTGAGGTATATTCCTAAAGATTGGCTAATGAGAGTTAAATTCTTTGAGAGCTACATATATTTTAAAGTCATCCACCCATGACCCAATTATGACCCAAACCTTATTGGTGATCCAAAATCCAATACCTCTGTCGTCGAACTCAGGAGTGCGCGCTATCTTTTTCTTCTACTTAGATTTTTGGGAAAAGAACACTTGTATCCCAAAAGAGAAACTATCTACAGGTGGCTACCCATTTACTTTCATACCCCCATTCTTAACTACTAATTCGTGTTTATTGCTTGATACCATCAATGTATATAAATACTGTGATGGTATCAAAGAGTAAGAAACAATGCTTTGGTGAAAACATTACTCAGTTATTCTTTGATACCATTAGAGTATATATCTATTTACTCTGATGACATCAAGGAGGAAGAGACAATGTTTCAGTAAAAAGTCTGCTCAATTACTATTTGATACCATCAGAGTATATATATACACCGGTGGAATCAAGGATGAAAAAGTAGTGGTATAGTGAATAGAACAAGGGGGCAGTCGCGTAAATAGTTTGGGCCGTGAATCCAATCAGGATAAATAATTTGGGTTGAGTCTAATTTGGATAAATACTTTACTTAATGGGTCTAATTTGTGTAGTTTTCCCTAGATTTTCCTATTGTTATCTTATTTTCCTTTTAACTGTATTCCTAATTACTGAAAATTAGAAGAGACATTACATTAATTAAACAAGATTACAACTAATTAATTAAAGGGTAGTTCTAAACCCTTGCAAACTCTCTTATTCGACAATTTTCACATGTTCTCCGTTGCTAGTGAAAAATTAAGGTCGAACTCAATGCGCTTATTATTACCCATAAAATCGATCACTGAGGAAGAATCTGACACTTCGATGCCGGGAACAACACAACCATCTTCATTGATGAATACTGTTATCTCCTTATGATAATTTATTTCTTGATGATTAATTTTATATCGTTGAAAAGAATTTCCAAAAAACACAACCAATTCAATGGAAGAACACCTCAGTAATCGGAGAAATTAAGATGAAATTGAGGACTTTGAAACAAAAAGTTACCTACACAATTGGTAAGCATATCAACGGAGGAGGATGAGCTGCTGATGCTTAGATCAAAGGGCGACGGGGATTCAACTGTGAGCACCACATTCAATGATTCAATAATGCCATTCTTTCTAACTTGGAGGTCAATTCACCGACAACAACGAAATCAATAAATTTGTCTTTATTTTTCTCCCCAAAACTTAATTGGAGTAGGTAAATAGGTTGGTGGAGAAAGTGAAGATGAATTTTTTTATTTCGGTGCCGCCGGTGAATTAGCCTCTAAGTCAGAATAGTACTGTTGAGTCATCAAATACGGTGCTGGCGGTTGAAGAACCGTTGCCTTTTGATCTAAGCCTCGAAAGCATCAACAACTCATCCTCCTCCATTGGTATGCTTACCAACGGTGTAGGTAATATTTTATTACAAAGTTCTTAATTTCATCTTTCTCCGATTGCTGGAGGTGTTCTACCGTTGAATCAATTTTATTTTTTGGATTGTTTTCAATGATATGAAATAAATCATCGCGAAACAAATTATCGTAAGGAGATGACAATGTGCATTGACGGAAATAGTGTTGTTGTTTCAAGCACCGACGAGTCGGATTTTTCCTCAGTGATCGATTTTATAGATAATGATGATTGTATTGAGTTCGACCTTAAATTTCCACCGGCACCGGAGAACATGTGAAAGTTGTCGAATTTGAGAGTTTGCATGGATTTGAAACTGTCATTTAATTAATTAATTATAAATTTATTTAATTAATGTAATTTCTTCAGTAATTAAGAATAGTGTTTAAAAAATAAGATAATAGTAGAAAAACAAGATAGAGTAGACTTCTAGGGTCCTACATTGGTGGTATTGGTATAATTATTTTGGTCACTAAGAAATAGGGTTTGAGTTATAATTGGGTCATGGGTGGGTAATGTTATGGAAGATGAGTGAGTTTTTAAATTTTGATAAGAAAATAAATTAAAATTTTAGTAAATTATTGAGATGAAATCACGTGTCCAACCATTATTTCAATGGTAAAAATTAAATAAAAATTTGAGTAAATTGTTCATACAAATCTGATCTTAATCCCTCAAAGAGATAATATGACTTCTTTTTTCAGATTTAAGGTCAATCAGTCTTAATAATTTTCTAAATAAGGTCATTTCAGGATTTATCCATGATAGGCTAGAGGTATTGATGTCAAATCATATCTCTACTAATCAATTTGAATTTGTCAAAGATAGGAACATTATAGAGAATATCGTACCTGCATAGAAAATTATAATAGATACATTAGAAAGAGGAGTAAGATTGCTAATATAGTCTTTAAACTAGATATGAGAGGAACATATGATAGAGTGATCAGCTGAAGATTTTTGATGAAAGTTCTTAACAAAATGGACTTTAATAATGTATTTTTCTTAAAACATTTGGAGACTAGTTGCTAATAATTGGTACTCTATGTTGATTAATGTCGAATTTCTGCTTTCTTTACTCTACTAAAGAGGTCAAGTAAGGGGATCCCTTATCCTCTTCATTATTCATTCTATCTAATGATAAGTTTTTTTCAAGGGCTCTGAATAACATATACTCTTGTCCATATTATAGGAGTTTTTGTCTACCTAAGTGGAGTGAAAATATTACTCACTTGGTCTATGCTGATGACACTACGATTTTTTATAATGCTGACAGATTCTCTATAAAGTCTTTGATGAAAATTTTATAGGTCTATGAAAGACAATCAGGGTACAAGATTAACAAAGACAAAGTTGCCTTTTTTGTTGTTGCGTAATATGACTTCTTAAAGAGATATTCAACTGGTATAAGAATTTCCAGGTTTTCCTAGATGAAAAACGTACATAATAAATTACAAGCTTAGAAAGAAAATTATTATCTTTAGAAGGAAAAGTTGTTCTCATCAACAATGTTCTACAGAGTATCCCTATATATTAACTAGGATAAATTAGTTAACTAGTCAAAATCTCTAACATGATTATTAAAAATATCTACATTTTAAAATAATTATTAAAAATGTCAAAATGTCAATTTTTTAGCAAAGAAAGTGTATCCTAATATACTTTATTTACCTTCCTTTTATTTCTCAAATTTGCCCTATTTTTTAAATTCATTACGTGTAAAAGTTAAAAACAAAGACCCCACTACCCACTTTTCTCTCTCTAATTTTTTTACTCAAATTCTATCCTTTCTCTTTTTCTCTCTCTCACAATTTCTTCCATTATTCCATATCTTCAAGTAACTTAAATCTTGCCTTTTCTAAATTAAATTCCTCCATTTTTTCTAATAAATCTCAGAAATCATTCAAAAGATTTTCAACCATTGTCAAAGTGAATTTGACTGATTTGCGATTGTTTTCATTATGAAAGAAATTTTGAAATAATCGATTGAGATTTCGAAGTGAATTGGATTGATTTCGTTGAACTTCGAGATTGTCGATGAAATACAAAAACGATCAGGGTATTCATTAACTGTTGGTTCTTTAATTTGTTTAGAAGTGATTCGAAAATGCCTATTGAAAAAGTGATTCGAATTTGGATCTGGATCGTATTTTGTATGTTGGATCTGAAGATCTTCATAAGTTACTATCTGAATATTGGATTTAAAGGTTAGACAATCACTGAGGTATTCAATTTGGGAGTTTCGGATCAATATCTCATCTAAGACACTTTCTGGACGGCATCAACAATTCTAGTTTTCTTTTCAAGGAATTGATGTATTTTTGCATCTTTCTCACATTCAGAAGGATCCAAAGGAAATGCAAGTACAGAATCATCAGCCATATTTCAAAGTTAAAAAATACATTTTTTAATCTGTAATCCGTTTGGGATACAAACATTGAATTGTTTTGACTTTTTTTTGTATGTTGGATGCTTGGAATACAAAATAATTTGGAATCTAATTTAGTAGATGTTCTATAAATTAAACTTTGAATACAATATATTTTTGGAATACATAACAGATAAGAAATACTTTTTTTTAAATACAAATTTTGATTGTAAATTTGTATGTTTTGATGACTGAAATACAAATTTTGTTGGAATTTTAAGAAAGAATATACATTTTTGAAAAATATACAAATCAATGTTGTATCTTTTCTGAATGAAAACAAGTATACATAAGTATATGGATACAAATATGTTTCTTAATAACTACAAATAAATTTGGTATACCTATTGGAATGAATACAAACTAATAAAGAAATACAAATGTCATTATACAAATCCAAACATGAAAGCCACAATGAATACAAATACACATATCATAATTCATACATATTGGAATGAATACAATCAATTGCTTTTGAAATTGTAACTGATGAGAATTTTAAGTGATATGTTTCTTTTTTAAAAAAATATTATATCCAGATTTTCTCCTCTCTATTATTAAATAATTGTATTCTTTCAAATCAAACAAACACTTTTTTTTACATAAATCAGAAGAATAAAAAACTAAAATATTGACATTTTTAATAAATATTGAAAATATTGATAAGAGGTTCCATTAAATGCTAAAATATTGACATTTTGAAAAATTTCCCTAATAACTATATGCAATGATTCCACCAAATGTGTGATTCATGATCTACACAAAGTGTTTGTTAGATTTCTGTAGACCTTCAAGGAAGGGGGCAGAAACAAGCACTAGATTACTTGGGCTAAAATTTGTCAATCTAGGATGAAAGGAGGAAAAATTTCTAATTTCAGCATGATATCAGAAATCAATAGAAATATTCATAATCTTGACGCGATTAGATACCCTTGGTTGATGCATATTCCTAAAGATTGGCCTATGAGAGTTAAATTTTTTGTGAGCTACATATATTTTAAAATCATCCACCCATGACCCAATTGTCACGCCCTGAGCCTACACCCTAGGCGGGACTGGCACTCGAGAACCATGGTTGGCCTCAAGCGAATCCTTGGCCTGGCTTACCTACTCAACGGAAGACTTAATTCAACAAAGACAAGTTTATGTAATAAACTGGAATGTTATAATGGAACATTCAACTTGGCCATTAAGGCAAACTCAAGTCTTAACATAAGATAATGACAAAGAAAAGACTAAAGAACTAATATCTGACTGTCTATGAAGCCTCTAAAACAACTGAGATGGATGTCGGGACAAAACCCACGACATCCTAATGAACTAATAAAATAACTGAAAGCAATAAAAAGGAGTCCTCCAGAATGCAAGAAGGCTCACCAACTGACTCTGGAGTGCTCACTGGATCAACGATGTGCTGGATGTCGATCCTAGTTACATGTGTCTGCATCATAATAAGATGCAGGCCAACTGGCATCAGTACATTGAATGTACGAGTATGCGAGTTGGAATTCTAAACACAACATAGGCTTGAAAGGAATCTGAAGAACTTACTTGGCTCAACTCAACTCAACATAACTGAACTCATTTCAATATAAAGCATTTTAAAACAAGTGCAATATAAAAAAAAGTTTTTTAAAACATGATGTCAACTCTGTGTGTATGTAAAGATACATATAACTCTGAGATGTATGTAAAAATACAAATAAATGGTGTATTTGAGAATACAATTACTTCTGTGGGAGTTTCTCTAACCGACAACCTTCACGTAAGAGCTACTGTGATGATACAACGTTTTGCCTCACGCTGCCAGAGCCGTCCTATACTTTCCCGAGGGTATAGAACCTGAACTACTAAGTGGATCCATTAGTCTATGCTAAAAAGCACTAAAGGAATCATCTAAAAAGTATGACCCTTTTCTACCCATGATGGCTACATGGTTTATGGGAGCTGTGAGTTGTCTGAACTCTCCCCCATATCGGTGCTCAATACATACTCCTAAAAATATGATATTAGCTCTTATGTTTAAAACATACTTCTTCCTGTGATTTGAGATTAGTGCTCAAAAACTTAGCTCAAAGGCTATCTTGGAAATCAAAGTTTCCTCTCTTGCTTCTTTTAGAAAACGATTACTCTTTTCTGAAAACTAGCCCGAAGGCTCTTTGGAAATCGAGGTTTCCTTTCTTGTTCAAATGTGAAAACATTTTAAACTCTTTGGGAATACATAGTCCCCATATATTTTTGAAGAAATTAACTTCAAACTTTACTCTTTAATCTTTACTCAACTTGAACTTTAAGTCTTAAAACAAAGTTAAAACATTTGGAAAACTTTAAGAACTTCTCTCGACCTTACTCTTACTTCTCTTGAGTTTGATCTTAACTTTCCTTGAATTGGATTATGGATTCAAGGTTCATGATCTCATATTTATGGATGATTTCATGATGTTTAGATGTACCTTAGAGTGTTGGAATCAACTAGAAAAGATAGGTACATTGCTAAGAAACAAGTACTAAAAGGTGGGAAAGAAATGGGAAAGGCTGCGTCCCTGGCGATCTGAGAGGCGCGGGGCGCAAAAGGGAAAAGTTCAGAGATTGCCCTGGGGAGCGCTGGCTGGCGTGATGCCTCACCCCTATCCTAGGTGTTTGGAGACTTTTCTTGCTCCTTTTTCATCTCTAAACCCTCTAAATTTCAATGGTTCTTTCTCCAAACACTTAGAATCATCTGTACCCTCAATATACATCATATTCTACTCGAAAAACACAACTAACAACATGAATCAATCTCAAGAAAACTCCAACAACACAATCCACAAGAATTCAAACAAATTTCATCAAGAACTCAAGGATTTACTTTCAAATCTAATTCTTTTTTTTAAAAAATAAAAATAAATCATATTTATGTATGCTATGTTGAAATTTGCGATAAGAGTATAATGTTAAATTTTTTGTTTTGAATTTATAACTTATGTTATATTTTCAGTTTTATTTGTTTTAGTAATATTGAATTCAAATTGCAAGTCATTTTTTAGTTAGACTTGATAGATTATCTTTTTGTCAAACATTTTATAATTTATGACATTTTATTTATATATTAATCTTTTTATCAAACTTGCATTTCACGATGTTCGTAGAAACTTTATACTTTTAGTTTTTATGATAAATTCAATTGAAATATATTAATTTGAAAAAATATAAATCAATTATTTTTTCATAATATTAGTTAAGAACATATGTTAATTAATTAATATATTTTCAAAAAATAATATATATCTTAAATATTTAATATCATTTATATAGTTTCTTAAATTTTAGTGTAAATTTTAAATAATTAATTTTTATTTTTTAAAATTTAATATAATATTATGATTGCAATTGTGCATCCAAACAGAACATGTGTAATTACATTGTGACATCCAAATAGGACATGTGTAATTACAGTGTAGTTACACTGTGGCAACCAAACAGGTTAGTGTAATTGTTGGACTGTGTAATTACTAGACTGGTAATTACTACCCTAGTAATTACACCAAGTCCAATTATCAGGTGGTTTGCAAACAGACCCTAATTTTGCTCCAAATTATTTAAATTTCAGTCTATTCTGTTCTATTTCCTTTCAATTCTAGTTTATTCATTTCAATTCTACTCACTCCAATTCAAATTGTCATTTCAATTATAGCCATTACTGATTTCAATTTTGACTCATTCTCATTTCAAGACGCCAATTCAGTCAAATCTCAGCCATTCATTCAAAACAAAACCCAAAAGAGTTGTTAGGTCGTGCATCAAAACCTGGTTTGCTAAAAATGGGGCGCGACACCACTGAATGCATAGTGTCCCCTTACGGTAATTATTCCCCTCTAATACCTAAGGTTTAAAGGAATAGATCATCTTGGGATAGAACGATTCTATTCATCAATTTATTGATAAAAAAACAATGGTGTCAGCGAGTCACTCAATAGGAGAAAAGTACACGAATATTTAATTGTGTAGAATAAAAAGAAATTCAGAATCTTCATTGTTTTAAAATGAGAGGAAATTCCTCTATTTATTGACAACAAAGGATAATGTGAACAAATGCTTATTGTGCCTTATCGGAAAGGTCACAAACTTTTATAAAATTCACATTTTTTCATAAAAGTCGTAACTCTTCATAAAATTTGCAACTTTTCATAAAAGTCACAACTTTTCATGAAAGTCACAACTCTTCATATTTCATTCACACCTTTTTAAAATCCAACAATGTGTACTTCAGATATCAATTCAAAGCTCTAATAAATGACATTGACCTTCAATATACATTGTAGCACCCCTACACAAAAAAAATGATTAACTCAAATCAGCAAAGGTATAAAGTAAGATTATCGAGAAACAGTAGACTAATGCATGCAACAATGCAGTATACATAGGATTAACGGAGAAGCAGTCACAATTCCAAAATTAAAAAGAAAATTCTCAAGGTATAACTGTTATATATGCATCTAAGTCAGCTAACTCACATAGTTTGGCCCAATATTTCATTTTGGTACTAAATGGTTAAACTTAAGTTTGGTCTAGTATTCCAATCTGACGATCAGTTTCTTAAGTAAGTTCAAAGGGGGGCTAATATTTATACATATGGAATATTTGAGGGAGGCTTAATTTGTAAGATGGTGGTGATGGTTGTGAAATTTTCTGAGAGGAGGGAGAGGCTAGTTTTGGAAATAAATAAAATAAAAAGGAATCCTGATTTGTGGTGGCGCCACGTAGGCGGGCCTAAGGCTCTTTTATATATATATGATTGATTAAGAAGATATATATTTGATCTTCATTCTTTTCATCATTATTTTTTAATGCAAATGTAAGTTTTATATATAAACACATTATTCAATATAAATGATCTATCGTATTTAGAACATAAGGGATAAATTGTAAATATGGAAC
>NC_064292.1:8877378-8878714 GCF_019186545.1 Solanum stenotomum | reverse complement strand
GGAGGAGGGAGAGGCTAGTTTTGGAAATAAATAAAATAAAAAGGAATCCTGATTTGTGGTGGCGCCACGTAGGCGGGCCTAAGGCTCTTTTATATATATATGATTGATTAAGAAGATATATATTTGATCTTCATTCTTTTCATCATTATTTTTTAATGCAAATGTAAGTTTAATATATAAACACATTATTCAATATAAACAATCTATCGTATTTAGAACATAAGGGATAAATTGTAAATATGGAACTCACGTTCCCAGAGACTTGTCAATCTATTTGGGTGCACTGAAGGAAACCGTTTTGCAGCCTTATTACAAAGAACCCTTGTATCCCAAAAAGGAAAATTATTTACAAGTGGCTATTTCTTTAATTTCATACCCCTTTTGTTTCTAACTACTAATTTGTGTTTACTATTTGATTTCATCAAAATATACTCTGACGGGATCAAAGAGGAAGAAGCAATGCTTCTGTGAAAACACTACTCAGTTACTCATCTATACCATTAGAGTATATATATACCCTAATGACATCAAGGAGGAAGAGGCAGTATTTCAGTGAAAAGAATGTTCAATTAATGCTTGATACTATTAGAGTATATAGATATCATCAAAGAATATATATATTTCGATGGTATCAGTAGTGGTTCAATGAATATAACAAGGGGGCAGTCAGGTAAATAGTTTGGGTTGTGTCCACTTAGAGTAAATATATTGGGTTGAGTCCAACAACAACACAACAACAACATACCCAGTGAAATCCCACTAGGTGGGGTCTGGGGAGGGTAGAGTGTACGCAGACCTTACCACTACCTCGTGGAGGTAGAGAGGCTGTTTCCGGAAGACCCTCGGCTCAAGTACATCAAATCCAAGTACAAGACAAGAAATATATAAAACATAACATCCAATAAGAAAAATAGTGTATAATCATCAAAGGAGACAATAACAACAAGAAAATAGTGCGAGAAGTGCACGCAGTAAACACATTAGGCTAAGGGTAACACAGACAAGAACTACAAGCGCAATGCTAAGACTACTACAAACGCTAACAACCCATACCCTCGCAAGGAAAGACAACACGCTAACCCAACTAACCTTCAACCTTAATACGCGACCTCCACTCCTTCCTATCTAGAGTCATGTCCTCGGTAATGTGAAGCTGAGCCAAGTCCTGTCTAATCACCTCTCCCCAATACTTCTTAGGCCTACCTCTACCCCTCCGCGTACCCTCTACAACCAGCCCCTCGCACCTCCTCACTGGGGCGTCTGCGCTCCGTCTCTTCACATGCCCAAACCATCTCAGTCTCGCTTCCCTCAGCTTGTCCACCACAGAGGCCACTCC
>NC_064292.1:8873470-8877149 GCF_019186545.1 Solanum stenotomum | reverse complement strand
CTTCTGTGAAAACACTACTTAGTTACTCATCTATACCATTAGAGTATATATATACCCTAATGACATCAAGGAGGAAGAGGTAGTTTTTCAGTGAAAAGAATGTTCAATTAATGTTTGATACTATCAGAGTATATAGATATCATCAGAGTATATATATATTTCGATGGTATCAGTAGTGGTTCAATGAATATAACAAGGGTGCAGTCAGGTAAATAGTTTGGGTTGTGTCCACTTAGAGTAAATATATTGGGTTGAGTCCAATTTATGTAAATACTTTGCCTAATGGGTTCAATTTGTGTAGTTTTCCCTTACAAAATGACACAACAGACATCTACATGAGATGTTTAAAACGAACAAAGCTTAGTTAAGAAATCTAAGTAAAAATTGGTGCCAACTTTAAGTGACCACCCATAAGTTTGGCCCTTCTAAAATTTATCCACTCGATGGTTATACCAATATTGTTTGTCTTGAAGTTATGTGTTTAGGAGAGGATCTTTCATTTATTTATTTCCTCACATACATAAATCATATATAAGTTTCTTCACTAGAATATTTGTTTTATACATTTGATTTTTGATATGCTTTACTTCAATCGAAGGTCAATAGGAATAAGAATGCATATATTTCATGCTCATCAAATCCATTTGTAAAAATTATACTAAGTATATATGTTATTGTACTCTATTCATATATAGCCTCAGACTCTTGATGCTTCACTTTTTTTAAAAAATTATTTTGGTTTGGATCAAGTGGATGTCATTTGTTTTTCAAAAAAAAAAACTAACTATAAATCGCTGGAAATCCAATGAGAACATCACATCATATCATATATATATATATAAAGGAGAACCCTAGGTCCGCCTACGTGGCATCACCAGAAGCCAGGATTCTCTTTAAATTTATTTTATTTTCAAAACTAGCTTTCCCCTTTAATGAAAAGTTGTGACTTTTATGAAAAATTGTGACTTTAATGAAAAGTTGTGACTTTTATGAAGAGTTGCCCATTTCATGGAGAGTTGTGACTTTTATGAAAAGTTGTGACTTTTATGAAGAGTTGCAACTTTTATGAAAGGTTGTGACGTTTATGAAAGGTTGTGACTTTTCCAAAAAGTTGTGACCTTTCTGATAAGGCACAATAAGCATTTGTTCATACTACCCTTTGTTGTCTATAAATAAAGGGATTTCCTCTCATTTTAGACAACGAAAATTCTCTACTTCTTCTTCTTTTGCACAGTAAAATACTTGTGTACTTTGCTCTTGTTGAGTGGCTAACTGACACCACTGTTTTTGTATCAATACGCTGGTGAATAAAGTTGTTACATCCTGAGAGGATCTATTTATGTAAATCTAGGGTACTAGAGGGGAATAATTTTTTAAGGGGACATTGTGCATTCAGTGTACTCGATTTTTCCTTTCTATTTCATTCTATTGTTACAGATCCTGGTATGTTCTTTTAAAGTCATTAATTTATGCTTATGTTATTAATTATTGTTTTCTATTACATGTTTTAAACTTTGTTGTTTATGTTTCTACAAAGTTATTATCTCCAGTTATAATGAACATATACACTCAGTTTTAAAAATTCATGTTTTGATATTCTATATAAAATTCTATTGCTTAAAAGTACTATATATAAGCTTACATATTCTCTATTTTTACATAGATAAGAAGTTTCTCACGTATCAATTGAAGAAATTCATTATGCTAGTTCAAAAAGTTATAATTGCTTTCATGTTCAAGCGTAATTTTTGTAAAACATTTTTTAAAATATTTTTATGGGACATATATCACAATTGTATAAACTATGCAAGTTAAATGTGTTCTTTTTCTTACGAAACGCCTTCGTATTTATTTTTATTTTCTTCTTTATTTTCCTTTTAATGTTGATAAAAAACCAATGATATATTATTTCTGAATAATTTGTTCATTAGAGGCTCTTTACTTATGTGATAATGACAATCAATCAGATTCATGTTGAAATAATGCTAATATTTATTTAAGAACCTATTTTTCCATTATTTTAATGTATGGATATTAGTAAAAGATTATTTGTAAGTTCAATGCAATTATTCTTCGCGCGGGCAAATTATCTAGTATATATATAAAAGAGAATTTTAGGCTCGCCTACGTGGCGGCACAAACCATAATTCATTTTTAATTTACTAGCCTTACCCTTTCATGAAAAGTTGTGACATTTATGAAAAGTTTCGACTTTTATGAAGAGTTGCGACTTTTATGAAGAGTTGCGACTTTTATGAAAAGTTGCGACTTTTATGAAAAGTTGTGACATTTCCGAAGGGTTGCAACTTTTTCAAATATTTGTAACCGTTTCGATAAGGCACAATAAATATTTGTTCACATTATCCTTTGTTGTCTATAAATAGAGGAATTTCCTCTCATTTAAAACAACGAAAATTTTCTAAATATTTGTAACCGTTTCGATAAGGCACAATAATTATTTGTTCACATTATCCTTTGTTGTCTATAAATAGAGAAATTTCCTCTAATTTTAAAACAACGAAAATTTTGAACCTCTTCACAATTAAATATTTGTGTACTTTGCTCCTGTTGAATGGCTCACTGACACCATCGCTTATGTTACAAATTCTGGTATGTATTTTTATAGTGATTTATTTATGCCTATGTTATTAAGAATAAATGATAAGATGTAATAATTTTAATTTTCCTTTACCTTGTTAATGTTTGTTACTATGTAATCTTGTATGTAAGACAATATAATGTTTTAGTTTTAATGATTGATAGAATTAAAGTATTATTTTGTAAATTATGTGATATTAAATTTCCGCGCAATGCGCGAATAATTTTACTAGTTTTCAAAAAAGAAAAAATAAAAGATCCCAGCAAGAAACTTGAAAGAAAAAACAATCGTTCAGCCAAGAGCGAGAGAAAAAAATATAATATACACAAAAAAGCTCCCAAGTGAGCGAGTTATGAAAATAAAATAGATGGCATTTACCGTCGGTTAACTCAAAAGGCATCTAGCGATATGTTTGTTTTCGGTTAATTCAAAAATTAAGTTAGCCCTTTTTGCATTTTTTGGGAAAAAAATTGACCATTTTGACTCCAGATTCCACCAAAACAGTTGCTCCATTAAACAAAATTAAATATGATAGGTGAAATAAAATTCCTTACACAAAACTCACCTGAACCCTTCCCCTATCAAGATACAAATCTTAAAATTAATAACGAAAACTGTTAAATTTCCTAAGTTGTAAAATGGTCGACACCATTTTCTTATTACTCTCTTCACAAAAAATTTCTAAAATTTGCAAACTATTCTACTTGAGGATCAAAAGTAAATAACTTTCGAAGAGTTGGCAACGCAACTAATGTACACATCACATCTTAGCCTTTTTGAAGTCATTTTTAACATATGGTTTTGAAATTTCCACATCGAATTTTACTCGCAAGAAAAATAGAATGGAAATGATGTGATTGGCGGAATAACTGCGACATTTTCATTTTGAAAATCCCCCATATTTCATATAGCAATATAAACCTCACAAAAAGTGAAAATATCACTCAATAATGAAACAAAGCATGAGGAACATCTACTAAGAAATAAAAATTCACCTCCGTTATGTATCACAAATTTAACCGTAATAACATTATTATTTTCATTAAAGTATGACCAACTCAATAGCCGGAGGCACTTCAC
>NC_064292.1:8863502-8867845 GCF_019186545.1 Solanum stenotomum | reverse complement strand
TGTGCTAAGCACGGGCCCAACATTTTAGGCCAAGTAATACTAATATTTTGCACCAGTAATGGTGTTCTCATTCGGTTAGGACTTGACTTTTAGGACCCGTTTGGTAAGCGATATTAAATAGAATAATTCATGAATTAAAATTTAGTCCATCTAATACATTGTTTGGTTACTTCATTTAATTTAATCCATTGGATTGCTTATCCACCATATGTGGTCTTATCTCATCCCTAGAAAATGGAGGGATAACTAATCCAAGGTTTGTTAAACCTTGGATAAAACCTCTAAATGACTAAACTAACCCCTTATTTCTTTTTCTAAATTTCTTTTGTAATTTAATTTCCTTTTTATTTATATTAAAATGGTTATAAATGTTCTTTTTTAATTCTCCAAATCCATTTAGTGTAATTTAGTGAGTTCACTAATATTTTTTTCTTGAATTTTTTTTATTCAAGATAGTTTGTCGATTACCCACTTGAACTATTTGTTTTTTCTTTTTAAAAAATAAGCTTTTGATATTGAACAATTTAAGCAATCTTAAATCTATGTTAAGTTTAAGATATACTTGACCAACAAAAAATTAGAAATACACTGTGCCATCAATGATCTTCTTAGTGATACATCACACCTTAAAATTAATAACAATTATATATATATATATATATATATAAAATTTAACTAATTAAATGGAATAGAAATTCCTACTAAAAAAATTGTTCGATTCGACGGTTATCTACCTTGACCCAATTACATGAAATAAACACTCATAATAACACAAGGGTATTAATAGGAAAGAAATTTTTTGTAGAGTTTTAAATCAAACACAAAATTAAGTAAAAAGTAGTGAACCAAACACTTGACAAAAAAAATTCATGCACTACTAATCCCTGCATTACTAATCCTTGCATTACTAATCCCTGCATTATCAATATTTGTACCAAACGACCCCTAGTTCCTTGTTTGTTAGCTATAATAAATGTCTAAAATCACAGAGACAACATAAAAGCGTAGGCATTCCTTTTAACATAAGGCAACAATCTTCAAAATTACACGTGCCCAACCCTTCCCATAAAATTTATTGCAGCCATAGCTTAATGAGCATACTTCATAGGTAAGAACCAGTAGCCCCATCACCATCATTTGTATACATCTAAGTGAAAATTAACTTTGAAATTCACACAAAAAAAAGGTGCACAAACAATGTGTTTATCTACATTTTGCCCCTAGAAAAATGAATAGATTTATCACTTATGTCTATCATCCATCATCCAAACCTGAAACAACAAAACTATTAGCCTGAATAACTTCATCAGTAGTACTTCAAAAGTTATACCTACAAAAATACACTACTTTTAAAAGATCCGAACCCGACAACATTTTAAGAGAGTCTAAGCACCATAGTCTATCAGTCAAAACTTCTGAATCAATCACATGATTAGATGGTTATAAGTTACAACTGCACTGCAACAAAATATGCTTTGTTCTATCATGGGCAAATAGCGTGTCCTTAGAAAGTACGTATATTTAATAATTATACATTGTACTCCTACATAAACAAATGATTATTGGACAACTTAAGACTGGAAGACACCAGATATGAAATATGCATATTTGCAATTTATGAAGCATTTCAGTAATATATCTAATATCAAGCGTCATGTAAATAAAAAAACGTGAAATGTTATAGACTCTCTGTTTTGGTGTAGTGGCTGAAAATGAAGAAGAAGATACTCTAACCTGCAAAACTGATGAAGAGACACAATTGAATAAGGGAAATGAGAACAACATGATTTGTTTGTCTATGTCAAGGATACCGGAAAGCATTCCGACACATACTTCTAAATGAGATTGTCTACATAGATAGTACTTTAATGATCTTTTCTTTATTTGTTCATTCACGTGGAAATTTGTCAATATTGTCACAGCACTGCTTATTCAAGACAAGATAGAAAAAGCCATATCTTCTATTATTCAATATTAAGCAAGCTTTACAGATTCCTAATGAACATTTTAGGGGAAATGTCATAATCTAAAAATATCTTTGCAACTTTGAGAAGTTAGTGGGTGAACATGGTGGATCAATAGAAGTAATGCATGTACTTGGAATGACTTTTGTAAAATAAGCGAAAATTCGTGCACGGGCCCAATGTGTAGTCTTATTCTTAATCTAAAATCGAGTAATATAAATGATTAAATTACATATAAATACCATTATATCGAACATAGTATAGCTGCTAAATGTGTTTCTCTACATATTTTGTGAATGTCATACTATTTGCATATATGAGAGTACTAACTACATTTATATATACTATATTTATAAATCAGACACTAACAGATGCATCTAGTGTTGCGATCAATTTCTTCTAGATTGTCTTTGATCAAAATCACCTATTACATTTGCAATTAGGATGAAGAAAGTCGATGATGAAAGAAAAGAAACACCAAAGGACGATGGATAAGTAGAAGAAGAAAGGAGAAAAAGCTAGAAAAGATGCTTACCTGAAATTCAATCATCAGAGAGGATGTGAAACCCTAGCCATCTGAAATGTAAAATTTTGATGTTGAACTTCTTAAAATAAACCTTTTAAAATGTTTATGATATATATTATAAAGGAGAGATGCTTCATATTACTTCACACTTAACCTCACTTCGCCATTGAAGCACTTGCTTCTCTAAGGTGCTTCGCTTCAACACTTTGCAACATTGTTATACCACTTTGCAACGGTTCACCTCTGAAAGTGACGAAGCAGTAGCTTTCCTGGACACTAATTCTTAGCACAACAAATGAAGTATGAAACTAAAATTATTAGATACTTAGGTTGTTTCAAGTCTAATGTAGCTCGTTCTACTTAAGTACTATGACTATACATACAACAACAATATACCCAATTTAGTCCCATAAAATGGAGTCCCGACATTCTTCACTAATGTCAATGTCCATGAGCTTGATTTCTATGACTATATCTAACTAATTTGAGCATTTATAGAATCTCTATGAGATATTTTCAAGGCCTTATTTTGGAGTACTTGCCAAATGACAGCCTTAACAAATGGTTACACTCTTATGACTTATGCATATTCATAGACATGTTGCAAAAGTTGGACATAATGATCGATGTAGCCTTTAGACTATCTCCATAACGATTATTCACAGCCAGTAGTGCATTGTGATTTGAAGCCTAGCAACATTTTGCTAGATGAAAACACGGTTGTCCATTTAAGTGATTTTGGGATTGCGAAATTGCTAGGAGAAGAGGATAGTTTTAGACAAAGTAAGACTATTGGATATATCACATCATGCCACAAATACAAATTATAACAATATATGTTCTCTTTTCTGCACTTAATTCTAACTATTAAGAAATTTAAGAGTCTTAAAAACTGCAGGCTGCAATATAGGAAAAAAATACTCTACTGTCTTTTTCTGTCCTAAATCTTCGTACAAACTGAAATTAGATAAATACACCGAGAAAAAGAACGATTGGAACTCACCAATAAATCCTCATGTCGTATAATAGATATATGAAGATTGAATCTGCTAACTTTGCTAGGATCGGCGCAGTGAAAGGCGGCAGCTCATTGCATCACAAAGGATATAGATCATACTATCTCCTTTTTGAGAATCCCACTTTTGCATCTGTAAGCAATTATCATACAACTATTAACAACGCTAAAAAGCAGTCATATTCGTTCAAACACCTGGTGTGTACATGTGTAAATACTAATTAAAAAAATCATAACAATATACAAAAGCCATAACATGAAGTAAATAGATGATTTATATATATTGTTATGGTGACACTCATATGCAAAAGTACTGAATAGATCAAGAAAAGAGGTAAAAAAATTAAAGTTGCAACTCACCGGAGGAGCAGCAGAACAAAGGCAAGAATTGACACCTAAAGCAGACAAACATGGCAATCACCCAAAAAAAAATATAAAAAAAGGAACATAAGCCATTAGTTATTATTGGAAAAGAATATAACCACATCATAGCTGTAAGATAACTTTCTACAAGAAAAAGAAAACATTTGAATTGGCATGCAAGAAAAGAAGTGCAGACCTAGAGAAGCAAAAACTAAAACTAACGACGATACATTTTCCTCCTCAAGCTCCTTACTCTTATCACCAGCTCCACAAAAAGGTCGATATTCAAATGCCTAATATGCAACTCTTAAAATATCAACCCATATATAACTTTTTTTAAAATAAAAAATACTCCGCTTTATTTTATTTACATATATCCCAAACTCAGCTTTCTATAACTGCTTTTAGTATAATTAAAGAAAGCAGAATGAAGATATCCTTATGAGCTCTCACAGGTGCAACAATACAATTTTTT
>NC_064292.1:8825374-8863475 GCF_019186545.1 Solanum stenotomum | reverse complement strand
TTCATCATGACCTCGAAATGCAAATCCTCGACTTATGAGAAGTCTTACTACATCAACCGACGCACTTAAGCGCATCAAATATCCATGCTTGAGTTGATTAGATTGCCTCTCAAATGCAAATTGAATGGACTGTTGTTGTCGTAGTAAATCTTGACATTTCTTTTTTGACCGATTATGTATGCTATTCGGTAGACCAATATGTTTGTCAAGACCACCCTTTTTGTTCCAACTCTTAAATCCTATAGTTGAAAATGTTTCCCCTCCTCCTTGATTAGTGTTATGATCTTTAAATAGATAGCAATACAAACAATAGACAACATCTTTACTAACACTATACTCCAACCAATCATGATATATATCATCAAACCATTCATGGTTAAAACGACGCATTGATCCAGAAATATTTGTTTTAGGATACTCATGCACCGCCAGACGAGGTTGACAAGGACCATTCAAAAGGTATGCTCTTCTAATAACATCATGATGATTTGGATGATAGCTCAATATTGATGTTCTTTCTCCAGGATCAAACTTTAAAGAACTCAAATCAAATTCTTGAGAAGAATCTAATGATACTTCTGAATGATTGGTATTTTCTTTTTGATTAAATTGACTATGACTATGAGGGGCTAAACTTGATTTCGGTACTTGAGTAAAATACTTCTTCATTAAATATTGAGACTGAATCATAAAATAATAATTTAGTTAGAACTTACAAAAATTAAACATGCAATAAGGACCAAAACAAAATTATAGGCATAAGGCAGTGAACCAAAGTTTGAATCTCTAACAAAATAAAAGTTGAATGTTCAGGAACAAATGTTGAATGTCCATACCCTAACGAATAAATATATAAAATCAACCAATAAGCCAAAACAAAAAAAAGAAGTATAACTTTCATGTTCATGTAATCAGTGAATACGGAATAGAATTGAAATTTTCATATGAAAAAAAATTTGTCAAGAGAAGTGAATATCCGAGTTAAATCAGCTAAATATACGAGCACATCAACAAATACCAAAATCAAAGCATATAGAATTCTGGAAAAAAAAACAAAAAGTACAAGAACTTACAGAGGTTGCCATCAATGGTTGAATCACGAATGGAGGAGAGAATGAAATGATCCGCGGAGGTCGGAGGACCACCAGCAGCACTGCAGCGAGCAGTGACAGCAAGCAGGAGCAGGGGGCGGCAGCAGCAAGCAGCAAAATCAGACTAAGTATTCCATTGAAAGAGAAGACTAGGAGGAGGAAAAATTAAAATATTGAAATCCCTAGAAAATAGGGGTTTTTTTATTTGTTGACTTTTCAATTAGTGATTTAAAATATAAAAAAATTTAATCCTTGAAACGTCGTCGTTTGGTTTATTTACTTTAATGAAAACCCTTAAAACTTACAGCCAACAAAAACGCTTAAAAATTAGGAAAAAAAATTGCTGCTTGCTGGATTCGAACCTGTGACCAAGCCCACAAACGCAATTTCCTGAACCCAGTTTACCATTGAGCTACTCCTTTCACATATGCTCAGGGGGTTCAATTTTAATTATATACACGTAAACAAAAAATTGATCTTATATATATAGTGTAATTTTTTTATCGAGGGGGTTCGGATGAACCCCCTCAGTACACTGTACATCCGCCCCTGATTGGATATATCACATCATGCTACAAATACAAATTATAACAATATATGTTCTCTTTTCTGCACTTAATTCTACCTATTAAGAAATTTAAGAGTCTTAAAAACTGCAGGCTGCAATATAGGAAAAAATACTCTACTGTCTTTTTCTGTCCTAAATCTTCGTACAAACTGAAATTAGATAAATACACCAAGAAAAAGAACGATTGGAACTCACCAATAAATCCTCATGTCGTATAATAGATATATGAAGATTGAATCTGCTAACTTTGCTAGGATCGGCGCAGTGAAAGGCGGCAACTCATTGCATCACAAAGGATATAGATCATACTATCTCCTTTTTGAGAATCCCACTTTTGCATCTGTAAGCAATTATCATACAACTATTAACAACGCTAAAAAGCAGTCATATTCGTTCAAACACCTGGTGTGTACATGTGTAAATACTAATTAAAAAAATCATAACAATATACAAAAGCCATAACATGAAGTAAATAGATGATTTATATATATTGTTATGGTGACACTCATATGCAAAAGTACTGAATAGATCAAGAAAAGAGGTAAAAAAATTAAAGTTGCAACTCACCGGAGGAGCAGCAGAACAAAGGCAAGAATTGACACCTAAAGCAGACAAACATGGCAATCACCCAAAAAAAAATATAAAAAAAGGAACATAAGCCATTAGTTATTATTGGAAAAGAATATAACCACATCATAGCTGTAAGATAACTTTCTACAAGAAAAAGAAAACATTTGAATTGGCATGCAAGAAAAGAAGTGCAGACCTAGAGAAGCAAAAACTAAAACTAACGACGATACATTTTCCTCCTCAAGCTCCTTACTCTTATCACCAGCTCCACAAAAAGGTCGATATTCAAATGCCTAATATGCAACTCTTAAAATATCAACCCATATATAACTTTTTTTAAAATAAAAAATACTCCGCTTTATTTTATTTACATATATCCCAAACTCAGCTTTCTATAACTGCTTTTAGTATAATTAAAGAAAGCAGAATGAAGATATCCTTATGAGCTCTCACAGGTGCAACAATACAATTTTTTTACAACACTAAGATAAATAAAATAAATATATCAAGCTAAAATAGAAAGTATCAAAAGATGTCCTATCTACATCATTTGCACAAATTCTTTCAACAAATGTACTCTATACAAAAGATAAATAAGATTTGCATATTGCAGAAACTTAAGAGTTCTCACACAACATATACAACTCTGGACCTACAAAATAGCTTACACAACTGAGACACTAACTTACATATTCAAGTAGTAACTACAAACTGAGGAAACAAATTCTCTTATGAGCCAGATTTTACTCCAACAATCCGTCTTGGTGACTAATCACAAGTTAATTACCACTACTAAAGCTTCTACACAAAGTTTGGAGGAGTTTTAGCTAAAATCTTTATTTAAAAGATAATGACTCTTTCTACATAGGTAACTCTCTAAATTCAACATTCTACCTAACATGTTTAATACCTCAAGATTCAGATAGTGTTTTAATAAATTATACACATCTTTAATTTAACATCACAGTTCAACTCCAACAGTTTGTTGGACTTACAGTATGCAGATCACAAATTTGTTGTTATAAAATCAGTACATCTCAAACTTGGCCAAATGAAACAATTGTGGCAGTTGAACAATATGGGTTTTAGTTTTGCGATTATAATACACAATACTTTATCAATTTTAAGAAAACATCACACAAAAGGAGGTGTCATTGTCAATATACACTTTTTCTGTGTACTTGAAAAGATAAAAAAATTCAAATTACAATAAAAAAGGTACTCCAAATTCAACACTATAATCCTACTTCAAGTAAGGTGCTCTGAACTTGATACTACAAATTGTAAATAATAAAAGCTATCCAACATCAATAGTAAATGTAAGTGGCCGAAACAATGAAAAAGAAAGTTTTTTATTATACTCACTTCTCTCTTGAGAACTTTCAGTTGTAGTTTATTAAATTTCATCACGAAGATTAACATTCCTACTATAACACCTCCTATGTTTCATGAATGATATTTAATGAAACCACTGAACTTTATAGTACAACTTATTCTTCTACTCAAGGCAGGTTAAGCATGCATATTACGCTAAAGAAAAGCCACAATGAAAAATTGAAAAGAACTAATGAAGCACATTATACCAAAAAAATTGAAAGTGATATCCATCTAAAATATCACATATTATGAAAAGTAGGGGACAATCTATGAATTTTTCTTTCTATAAATATAATTGTTGTAGCCTAGAAGAGCCCTTATACATTGTTCTAAGAAGTTTTTCTTCTCCGTATTCAAATTTCCACAACCCCGCTTCTACTTGTTGACAGTTACCTTGTCTTTGGTTAGATACACTTATTATAAGAAGAGTATTAGTTTCTAAAATTCATTTAGTAAAATCTGTCAAATGCTTAACTCAAATAAAAAAGTCTTCACTTTAACCATGAAAGTAGAGACTTAAATTGCAAGCTTGCTATTTATGGAGGGGCAAAAGAAAGAAGTTTTAGAGCCTGTTTGGATCGACTTTGGCTTAATTTTGTGTCCAAATAGTACTTACCAATAATCATGACAACTAATATGTCCTTGTAGCAGAACTGTAGAAGATGAAATGAACTTACTTGGCAAAAAGAGCATTTGAACTAAAAGATATAGTTTCCGCAACAATTTTCTAAACATAGTTTAAGCAAACAGTGAGAAAATCAGAAAATTATTGTTATTGATGTAAGAAGGAGAAATCCAGAAATGAAGGTGAAATGGAGAGTTTATGCATACAGGGCGGGAAAGATTCATTATTTCTAACTACTAAATTTGATCTTTACTTTTCGCACAACTGCAGTAATACTCATTCAGAGTGTGTGTAAGGAGAACTAAAAGAGGGAAAGAGATGAGAGAGCTGATATTTCTAGACATAGGCTTAATGTGTTAAAAATAGCATGTAACAGACCATAACTAATGGATTAGATTACTTACCTTGAATCGTCCTTATGAGTCCAAATGGCGGAGTTGGAGTCATGGCAGCCTTGCATAACCACGTTCATAAGTTTTCTTGAAAGCTGAAGGAGAATTGAAGGGTTTTTTGTTTTGGGTTTGGAGTATAAGGATATTTCTAGTTCTGTTTTGGAGAAGAAAGGAGGTTTCTAGACAATTTTGACTTGACTTAAAAAGACATTTCTCATCACATTTCTATATAATAGAAAAATAAGTAGAATTACTCTCTCCGTTTCAAAAAGAGTGACCTAGCTTGACTTGACACATTTCTATATAAAAGAAAAATAAGTAGAATTACTATCTCTGTTTAAAAAAGAGTGACCTAGTTTGACTTGACACATTTCTATATAATAGAAAAATAAGTAGAATTACTCTCTCCGTTTCAAAAAGAGTGACCTAGTTTGACTTGACACAGAGTTTTAGAAAATAAATAAGACTTTTAAATCTTGTGGTCATAAATTAAAGTTATGTAAAAAATGTACTAAATTGCATTTTAATCTTGTAGCCTTAAACATGTCATGTGAAAAGTTGAAATCAAAATATTACCAAAAAAAGAAAAGAGATCGTTCTTTTTGAAATAGATTAAAAAGGAAATCAAGTCATTTTAAAAAAAACAGAGGTAGTAGTAAAAGTAAAAGTAAAAGTAAAAGTAATATATATATATATATAGAGAGAGAGAGAGTGTGTAATGATTTTTACCCAAAATCAAAAAATTATTATTTAATATTTTTTTTAAATAACCGTCTTTTAATTATTATTGTAATATTTTAGAATTTTGAAATAAACTAAAATTATAACTATTTCTATACTTATTTGTATATATGGTAACACATCCAAACATTTAGTATTTTCAGATTAACTAAAATTTTGTTTTTAAAATTTTTCATTATTTGAACTATATTAAGACACGATGTCAATATTCAGAAACAATGTCCTAAGTTAAAAGAAAGCGAAAAAATAATTTAATAGAAAAAAGCAAGTACATGACCTAGATTAAAACAAGAAATAATAATAATAATAATAATAATAATAATAATAATAATAATAATAATTTAATAGGAAAAAATAAGAACAAGTAGGTAGGTTAATAATCTCAAAGAATAAATAGGAAACTCTTCACACAAAAACTCCTAATATTTAAGAATTATTTGTAAACAAGGAAAAAATAATTTAAAAGAACTAACTAAATATAATCGCTACGGCGAAAGGGAGTTGCTCGGATGGTAAGCACCAATCACTTCCAACCCGAAGGGGTGGGAGCTCCTAGGAAGGGTTAAAAATAAAAATTAAATATACATCTCTATCATATATACTAATCTTACATCTACGTTATACTAGTATTGATTAATTATCTTTACATTTAAACACCACAATTAAAGGTCCAATAATAATCAAGTATCCTTTTTATTTTATTTTATCATGAGCCATCTCCCCTATACTCCAAATTAACCTCTCTCTTCTCTCTCCTAACTTTCTCTCCTAGCGTTAACAACAATTCCAATGGAATACCAATAAAGAGACCAACAAGACCATATGCAAGACTGGAGGATAGAGGAGCATATCAATGAAAAAGACAGTAGAACTTGATTTTGAGGTTAACACTATATTAACCATCTCAATTGTAATTTTAGCTGACTCAAATTTCCTCGCCGACAACTTGAGGGCCTTCTTCTTTAAATCTTTATTAGTTAGAGGGACGAAAAAATGGAATTTTTTGTCGATCTGGCGAAGATCCGTCGAATCTAAGCACAATGAGCAACATCGATAAATCAAAAAGTGAAGCAAACACCGCGCTCATTGAGATGCCCGAACCAACCACGAACGTAATCGGAAAGTTTCAATAAGTGAAGATATACGCAAGTGTTTGTCACATTATTGAATACATCATTGAGATACGATTATATGTATCTGAATAAGTGTGTATGTATCTAATAAATATATTGGGGAATTATGCAAGTATTTGGCACAATTTATTTTGTCATGTGTCTGAATCTTATCATATGTATCTGGCCTTCTATCATGTATCTAAGAACTTAGTCTGTTTTCATGATACGTATAAATGTATATGTGCAATTGTACACTCCTGTATCAAAGTGTTTAATTTGTTGGATACATCAACAATTGATAATAGATGCATCAATAATTGATAATAGATATATCAATAATTGATAATAGATACATCAATAATTGATAATAGATACATCAAATTATTGAATTTATTATTTTAAGTATAATAAAATGAAATTAATCAAATTGCATAACCGATATATACATGTTTTTGTCTTTTGTTTATATTATTAATGAATTTATTGTTCCAAAGAGTAACAAAATGAAATTAATTAAACATAGATACACTCCTTGATTTCTGCCTTATATTTAAGAGATTTGATTAATTTAAATTCTCAAAATTTATTGTTCGTATATTCTGAAAATCCTTACTTACTCCTTTAATTAAGAAAATCAGTTACAATCATTTAATTCAAATAAATAAAATATGTATCTCAATTTTAAAACCGTCAGATACATGTATCTAGAAAGTAATTTTGTTGATTTTGATAAGGGATGAAGAACTTTGTGTAACACCCCGAAAATTTCTAAGTTAAGACTCAAACCATTCTTTATTTACTTGTAGGATCATATCGCGTGATTATTAAATTGTACATATGTATAAAAGTAAATTCTTTAGTGTGTGAATGATTTTGGATATCAATTAAGGTCACAAGAAACTCCTAGCACAAAGTAGAGTTGAAAGTTTCCTTATCGATTAAGTTTTGATGTAAGATTTTACTTGGGTCAACTTCAAACGACCATATCTCTTATAATATAAAGAGTTATGTGGCTCATAACCTATAAAATTAAAGGTATTTGAATCTTCTTTCCAATGCCACACATTTTGCAACAATCCATGGTTTGAGTAAAAAGTTATGACCATTTTAGTAACTTGATACATGCTGTGACAAATTAGCTGACATGTAAACATTAAAAATGGTCGTTTTTATCTTTTTACCTATAAGAAAACCCTAAACGAATTTCTTGACTAATTAAAGACCCAAAATATTCATCTCTTAATCCATCATTCTCTTCTCTCTCAAACCCTAAGGCAAAACCCTAAGGAAAAATCAAAGTAGAAGACTCCATTCGAGATTCTTTCAATCTTTTTCAAGATTCTTCTTCAAGGTAAGTCTTTCTCCAAGAATTTCATTCTTTCCAACTCAAATTCCTCCATTCAATTATTAATGACTAATGAAAATCATAATTCTTGGCCATAGAGATTTCAAGAAAGTAATTCAAGAATCTCAAGAAAGGTTTTCTTGATTGTTCTCCTTCAAGCTAGGGTTTCAAGGCTTCTAACCAAGTTCTTTTTCAAGATTCTTCAAGAACCTTGTTCTTCCAAGGCTATCATAGTGTTGGACTAGTTCGTCCTCACGTCATACATCTACTTTCAAATCAGTAAAAAAATAATCTAGGATTCTATACCTAGATTTGAAGTATTCTTAAGATGAGTTGATTTTGAGTTCTTGAGTTCCAGATTCTTTTTTGAAATTCTATTCCTAATTATTGGATTGTTATATGTTATGCATTAAGATTCTTGAGTTGAGTTATTCATGTCTATATTTTAGCATGAACCCTATTTTGAGTTATAAATTTTGAGAATCTTTTAAAGCCAACATTTTTGTTTTAAACTGAGTTTTTGAGAAAGTAAAGATGAGTTTTGAGAAAGAGTTTCTAAAAAATGATTAGTATGACAATCGAGTATGCCATCAATGTTTAAGCAGTATGGTATCTTGTTATGCCATAAATGTTTATGCAAAATGACTTTTCGAGTCATCAATAACCATATCACAATATGATTTTGATATACTTTTGAGAAAGAGTCTCTAAAACATGATTAGTATGACAATCGAGTATGCCATCAATGTTAAATCAATATGGTATCTAGTTATGACATCAATATTTATGTAGTATGACTTCTCGAGTCATCAATGATCATATCACAATATGATTTTGATATATTTTTGAGAAAGAGTTTCTAAAACATGATTAGTATGACAATCGAGTATGCCATCAATGTTTAAGCAGTATGGTATCTAGTTATGCCATCAATGTTTATTTACTATGACTTCTAGAGTCATCAATGATCATATCACAATATGATTTTGATATATTTTTGAGAAAGAGTTTTCAAATATGAATTGAGTAAGAGTATAAGGGAACTAAGTATTCCTAAATGTATCAGTTTTTACATTGATAAAATAGAAACTTTAATTTCTAAATGAGTTATGAGTTCAAGGATATTTCAACAACAATTACCTCTTTTAAGATGATAGTTTGAGCAATTATCTCAAAACATAGGAAGAATATGTTTTTTTAAACATTAAGCATGATCATATATAATTGAGAGTAGTATTGAGCACCGATATGAGGATGAGATCAGACAACTCACATTCCTCATAAACCATGTATGCCAACATGGGTACATAATCATACAAGTGCCTTCGGGCAGAGCTTAGTAGATCCACTTAGTTGAGGTCTTCTATACTCCGAAAAGGTATAGGACAATTCTGGCAGCGTGGGTGAGACGCTGTATCATCACGTAGCTCATAGTGATGGTTGTCGATTAGTGAATCTCCCAATAGAGTTAAAAGTGTATTTTTATATATCACTTATTTGTTGAGTTCGGAGATGAGAAAATATTTTGTAAAGCTTTAAATGATTTAAATCCTTTATTTCTTTATATTCAGCTTGAGTACATTATTATCTATTACAATCCTTTCTTTCAATTATTTGTTATTTAGCTATATTACATACTTGTCATTCAATGTACTGACGTCATTCGACCTGCATCTTTTAATGATGCATATACATGTTCTTAGGATCCTCAACAAGAGTCCTTTGAGATCACTTTATCTGCTCGTCAACTTTTGTGTAAGACCTTCTTGCTTCTAGAGGACACTATTTTCATGAGTTGTTAGTAGTAGTTCCCTTGAGGAGTCGTGTGTCTTGTCCTGAAACTCATCTTTGTATAGTAGAGGCTTCATAGACAGTTTTGGAAAGTCTTTCAGTTTTAGAGGTTTTCTATAAAACGTATGTTTAATACTCAGTATATTCAGCGTAGTTTTGAGATTTAGTAAACCATTTTTAAACGTTTATTTCAATTTGATGCTTATGTATTCTTGAGTTAGTCTTCCGCTTGTAGTTAGTTAGGATAAGGGTTCGCTTGGGAACCAACAATTGTTCTTGCGTGTCGGCCACGTCTAGGGTGTAAGCTCGAGTTGTAAACTTGGTATCAGAGCACTGAGTTCAAGTGTCCTAGGATTTCTATGAAGTCGTGTCAATATGATCTTATTTTTGGTTGTGAGGGGACCACTTCTATAAATGAGGGACTATAGAAATTTAAGAAAAGTTTTCCTTCTTTCATACTCTAAATCATGCAGTAAATCTGTGTCATAAGGAATTTATTCTAACTCGTGCATTTCTCATATCCATTTGACTACCCCTCATACTCAAGATAGTTGAAAAAGCAAAGCCAGATCTTTATCGATGAATTACTCTCGGCAAAAATCTTGAGAAAATTTTGAGACTGCAGAGGGGCTTGAGAGAAGCCTGTGAGTGAGTTTAAGTGTTGAGTTTCGAAAGTGCACTCCTTTTCATATAAATCGTGCGTTCAAGATCAAAGAGAGATGTACTATCTTCTCTAAGCAGTTGTAGAAAAGGTGCCCAAAGTTAGAAGAATGCATGCAGAGATTCAGTTATCTAATAAAGGGAAATAGTAATGAGGAAAGTTATGTTATTGTAGTCATACAACCAGTAAGTCATTAATGAAGAGGTTTTCCTTATGGGTAGACTGAGAAGTGATGAGTTTGTGTACATTTCATGATAGATGATAAAGGAATAGTTACGAGTTAGGATGAGTTAGAGTATACTTTAACTAGAAAGGAGTTTATGATGATGTTTCATTGTGCTAGTAATGGCCAAGTGTAGGTGTTGAATGGAAGAAAAGGAGTATTCATGAGGTGATAGATCTAAGCCAGACTTATGATTTTCGGGAGATCCCATGATTTTCAAAGGCTATAGAACTAGTTAACCAATGATGTGTAGTGAGTAGGTAATTAAGTTGTACTAAAATTTTGAAAATGATTGTGACAGTAATATGTAAATAGGTAGACTGAGAGATAAAGATTGACTTAGTTGTCATGAGGTTTTGGAGGCGAGTGTTTCTTAATTTTATCTATTAGTAATGAGTTAGTGTAGTATGTGAGCAATTATATTGATATATGTGTTTTGTAATAAACACTAGGCTTGAATTTAAGATGAGAATCATAGTAAAAAAGAATGACAACATGAGGGTGACGATGTTAATTTTGAGATCTGATTTGATAGACTCGACATAGAGTAGGTGAGGAATTGAGATGTTAGCTGCAATGAATATGAGTGGTACAAGTGAGAGATCCTAACTTTTAGATAAGGGCAATGAAGTGTGTCAAAGTCATAAGAGTAACAAGAGCATTAAGAGCTTATGTATGCTTGAGTTAGTTGGATGCTTATGTATGCTTGAGTTAGTCTTCCGCTTATAGTCAGCCAGGATGAGGGTTCGCTTGGGGACCAACAATGATTTTCTAGTGTCGGCCACATCTGGGGGTGTAGGCTCGAGTCCTGACACTTTGTTCTCTTTTTTATATTCGCTTACTGGTTGTTGGTCTTGTCAAAAACTTCGTTTGATCATATCTTCTTGGTATCTCATCTCTTAATTGAACTCTCAGTTTGTTGTAGGGGTGTGCACTATTCGGATTAAACCAAATAACCAAACCAAATCAAATCGAATTTTTATTTGGATTGATTTTTTGGTTTTTCGGATTGGTTTTAGATTAAAAAATTACTTTGTTTGGTTTTTTGGTTTGGTTTCGGATTTTAAAAAATAAAAATCGAAAAAATCGAATTATATATATATATATATTTAGGTTTAGAATTAAGTTGGAGTTAACCACTTTTGTCCCTTTTTGGTTATTGCCTTTCATCATGATTACGTTTATATTTTATATTTGAACATCTATAATAGGTATAATTATAAGTATTGTGTTTTAAGTTTTAGTTATAATTTATATTAGAAAGTATATTTAAGAGATTAAATATTATTACTTTGGTTATGTTATTAATTATTGGCATAATCGAATAAACAAATCGAAAAAGCCAAATCGAATAGAGGAAAATCAAATCAAATCGAATAGTGCAAAACCAAACCGAAAAACCGAATGCACACCCTAGACACCCTAGTTTGTTGACCTTTCTCATATTTATTTTTCTACTTTTATTCTTCACCAAATCTGATTTTGATTCTCTATTTTTACTTTTTTTTTTTTTTTTACCCATTTCACTTTTTGTTGAGTAATTATTTCTTTAATTTTAAAGACATAAATACCGAAGTATATAACAAAAATCCACGTAAATGATCATTATAATGTGACAAAAATATCGCAATTACTCTATATTAAATTCATAAAAAATGGAGTGCCAATAAAGAATAAAAATAGTTAATATAATAAGATTAAGAAAGTGAAAAGCGGTTGGAATTTTAAATTAATCAGAGAGATTTAAGAAAATACTCTCTCCATTCACTTTTACTTGTCATATTTTGACTTGACACATCTATTAAAAAAATAATTATTGATATAGGTATTTTACCAAACTTTCTTTATTAAATGATATTTAGTATTAAGTTTAAGTATATTTTAGTATTTTTTTTAGGAATCCCATAGTGTAAGGAGTAAATTACATTTCTATCTCTATTCTTATCCAATTTACAAAAGTCTCCTAAAATTGATGTCATCTCGATACATCACATTTGATACATTATACAACTAGTTTATTGAGATTAAAAAGAAAATTAAATATAAAATTAAATGTCAGTTCCCCAAATCACGCAAATCTAATTGATGTCAATCTCTCCCAAATACCAACTTCAAACAATTCAAATTTTAAATTTTCTTCTCTCAAAACTCATCCAAATCATGANGTGTTTTTTTCGGTTCGGTTTATTGGTTAAATCGGTTTTTGCACACCCCTACTTGACACATCTATTAAAAAAATAATTATTGATATAGGTATTTTACCAAACTTTCTTTATTAAATGATGTTTAGTATTAAGTTTTGAAAAATGATTTGAAGAAAGATTATTTAATGCTAAGGGTAAACATAAAAAAATATAATTGTCTTTTTTTGAAATGTCAAAAGTGACAAGTAAAAGTTAACGGTGAAATTAATTTCTAAATGTCTTTCCAATAGTCAATTATTAAACACAACCGTTAATAAGAGTTTGTCATTTATTATATTGATTTTTTCATATTATCTTAATAAATTTAAATAAAATGTATGCATATCTAAAAATAAAAATAATTTGTAGCCTTCATTTTTAGAAGTATATTTTAGTATTTTTTTTTTAGGAATCCCATAGTGTAAGGAGTAAATTACATTTCTATCTCTATTCTTATCCAATTTACAAAAGTCTCCTAAAATTGATGTCATCTCGATACATCACATTTGATACATTATACAACTAGTTTATTGAGATTAAAAAGAAAATTAAATATAAAATTAAATGTCAGTTCCCCAAATCACGCAAATCTAATTGATGTCAATCTCTCCCAAATACCAACTTCAAACAATTCAAATTTTAAATTTTCTTCTCTCAAAACTCATCCAAATCATGATAGATTAAAAAAAGTCGACAATTTAATACAGTTATATATCATTTAAAAATATTATGAATATGATATACATTGATTTATTTATAAAACAGTGTTGTAGATACTTAACAACATGTGATACGTCGCAACATCTGATACATAACTATGTTTTATACATAACAAAGTTATGTGTCATATACATAACTATGAATATGATACAAACATATTTTGTTATAAAATATTAGTGCTTATGTATCAACAATAATATTTGATAGTGTCTACAGATACATAGCCTTCTACTAGTTGAATAAGGCTGTGTGTATGTATCGGTAGTACTCCCTCCGTCCCATTTTATGTGGCAACATTTAACCGGACACGGAGTTTAAGAAATAAATGAAGACTTTGAAATGTTTACCAAATTTCCCTTTAAAAAGTAGATTCACTTTTCTCTCTCCTCATAAATGTATTGGAGTATTATTTTAAGATTAAGTGGGACCAACAAGGGTAAAAGAGGAATTGTACCTTTAAATACTTACCATCTAAGGAAATGTGACATTCTTTTTGGGGCTGACCAAAAAGAAAATGGTGCCACATAAAATGGGACGGAGGGAGTAAAAGATAACGAAATTTGTAATAGTTCTGTATCCAATACATAACTATGATCATGATACATACCAATTTGTGTTTCAATAAATTAGGGTTATGTATCAAAACTAATATTTGGAAACGATATATTGTACATAATAAAATTGTAATGTATCATAAATGTGAAATGAATTATACATCAATATAAGAATCAAAATCAAGTAGATACATCAAAAGATCTGCGGAAAGCAACAAAAAATCAACAATTTGATCTGCTAAGAGCAAAAAAAAAGTGATGAAGAATTCCTTCCACACTTTCTCATTTGCTCTGTATCAACGCTTGTAGCTTTTTTTCACTTTCAACAATGACGTCACACATGGATCTCGACCCAAAGTCCTTACAGAGCCACCAACATTTCTTGATAAAATTGTAATGTATCATAATGTTGAAATGAATGCATTATACATACATTAATTTAAGAAAGAAAAACAACTAGATACATTAAAAAACTGAACTCATATGTATCAAAAAAAGATGAGCAACGAAAAATCGAAAAAAAGTCAACAATCTGATGTATCAAAAAAAGATGAACAATAAAAAAATCGGAAAAAGTCAACAATCTGATTTACTAAAAGAAAACAAAATGATGAAGAAATCCTTTTACACTCTCTTTTGCGCTGTATCAACTTCCATAGCTTTTTTTTCACTTTCAACAATGGTGTCACCCATGGATCTTGACCCAAAGCCTTTACATGAGCCACCAACAACTTGATCTTTTTCCCCTTTTTTTGAGCGTTTTTTCCACAATCGATTTTGAAGTTGAAGATGCATCCTTCTTCGACTAAATATGTAGATGAAAAAGCTAAAAAATTTAAAAAATTTAATACCTGATGAAGTGGAAAGGAAAAATGGATGAAGACGAAGAACTAACTCCTCTTCAATAACTTGCAATTGATAAATCAGAAATTAGAAAAGATTTGAAATTCAAAATAGAGTGATGGAGATTATTGGTAATACCATAGAGTGATTTTAGGCGTGAAAAAAGACAAAAAAATCTTGGGGTGATAGCTTATAGTGATGTATCCGGAAAAGTAATAGAAATTATGGAAAAGAGATTTTTTTGTAATTTTTGAAATGGTAGGGAATAATAGAAAATAGGGTAAACAATGATGTATACTGTATAGTTAGGTGATTATTACCATTTTAATATATATATATATATATATAGAGAGAGAGAGAGAGAGAGAGATATAGAGAGAGAGAGAGAGAGAATAATACCTATAGAATCACATGAAAAACGACAAGTAATATATATTTGCTAATGTTATTTCAAGTTAATAAATATAATAAAGCTTGCATTAGAACACATAAATAATAAATTACTCTTTCAAGATAAGAAATCGATAGTTTAGTATGCATTATTACCATTTCATTTTTCTTTCTTGGTCATAAAACATTTAAAATATTTATTGGAGGCAATCTTAAGAAATGAATATGATAAATACCAAAAGGATTATGATACATTCCCTAACTCTTTGACATATTATATATTATAGTAGTAATAGTTTCTTAAGAAAACACAGTAATAATAACTTGTAAAACAGAAAAAATTAAGTTAAAAAACTATAAAAATAATAATTTGCAAGTTGATTGTTTCTCCATAAATTTATTCAAATGTTTAAACCACATAAAATACCTAATAAGTTTCCAAGTGTAAATTCATAAAAAATGATAAAATATAAATGAAGAGAAACCACAAAAAAAAAACAAACACCTGCAGTGCTATTATAAAAAAATAATTAATTATCAATTCACAAAAGGGAAAGTCAAAGTAGAATTCGAAAAAATATTATATACGCTAAGCATCACCTTATATAAAAAATCATGGAGAAATTTTAAAAAGTTCGTAGCGGTCCTTTTATTAAAAATCATTTCATGTACTTTGTTCGAAAGTCCTTTTGATCTAAACTCATATTCTAAAAGTCATCTCCAAAGTGAAGAAAATTGTCCAAGTACGTCTTATAAAAACACCAAAGCTTTCGTCCCAATCTAACATCTTATCAACAAACTGCCTTCAATCTTCGTGTCCCAAAAACCAGCTCAAACTGAGGAGCAAGCTCAAAGTGAGGGGAAATTTCTTGATTCTTGTAAGCTAATCATTTATCCAATAAAATGACTCAAAACAAATATTACTATCTATTTTTTCTCAAGTTTTTTTTTTCATTTACAATAACACATAAAACAACAATAAAGAGATTGCATTTAATTTTACATTGTTTTACATCAATGAGATAGTCAAGTTGCATGGGGTTACCTTTTCTATCATCTAGATAGAGGTCCTCATTTTACCTCTCATTTCTAGAAATCCTTTTAGAAAGGTCTTGGTACTCGGGTAAATCTCAATACAATATTTCATCCACATACGGATGGTCTGGCAGAATGTACCATTTAGACCTTAGAGGACATGTTGAGAGCTTGTGTGATTGCTTTCAAGGGCAATTAGGATAATCACCTACCTCTCATAGAGTTTGCCTATAATAACTACTTTCATTCTAGTATTCATATGGCACCATATGAGGCACTATATGGGTGTAGATGTAGGTCCCCAACTGAATATTATAGAGTGTAGCTGTGAGGGATATTCTCACTTATGAAGAGTGCCTGTTGAAATTCTTGACCGTCAGGTTCGTAGGTTGAGAAATAACGAAGTCGCTTCACTAAATATTTTGTGGATGAGCCAGTCTATTGAGGGAGATACTTGGGAAGCAGAAGCAACCATGATGGCCAAGTATCCTCACCTCTTTCCTTCTGATTCTGTTTCAGCTTGAGGTAATAGTTCCTCTCTAGTCTCTCAGTTTACTCTTGTGTAATTTAGTCTCAGCATCTTGTTCCCTCACTTATTCTTGCATTTCAACATATTTGTATGTTCTTGGAACTCAGTTCAGTTAGATATCGGTTTCTAGTACTTAGTGGTAGGGACTGCAGCTCCTCCCTTCCATACTCAGCTTGTTTAGACTTCATTCGAGGACAAATGTTCTCAAGGGGGAAATATTGTAACATCTCGAATCTCAAAATGGAGAAAATCCTAGTTTTCAGGAAAAAAAATAAGTGCCAGTACCAACGGAACCACCCACGGACCATAGGTAGAACCATAGACTGTAGGTGGGGTTCCGTCGTTAAGGCCCAAATGTTGATGATCTATTATCCCACCCATGGTCGACCAATTGGATCCGTGGTTGGACCTATGGACCGTAGGTAAGGGTCATAAGCCAATTGGAGGGAAATGGCTGTTGGGTCAACTTCAAACGATCGTATCTTTTAGCACAAAATGAATTAGGTAGTTCATGACCTATCAAATTAAAGATAATTGAATCCTCTTTCCAATGCCACCGAGTTTGCTTAAATCTCATCTCGAAGTAAAAATTTATACTCATTATAGTGAAGGCCTATCAGGCAGACCACGAACCACGAACGGAGTCGACCATAGTAGTCCAAACGACGGTCCGTAGGTCCCTCCGCGGATGGCCTTTGTCAGCTTTTAAGTTAGGGTAATTTAGTTCTTTTTCCTATGTGTTGGGACCTTAAACTACGTCGTTTTTATCCTAAACTACGTTGTTTTACTCAGTTTAAACCTAATAACGTAGTTAGACTTACCCAGAGCCCTCATTCTCCAAAAATCATCCAAACATGGAGCAAAAAGAAGAGGAAAAGGTCGACCAAACTCCCAAGAACAAGTAACAATGTTCTTTAAGGATCAGCCCCGACATCTAAAGGATTTCTCTGAAGATTATGTCATGAGTATGTGGGATTTCACTAGTGAGTTCCTTTCATCCATTAGGTCCCTAGAATTCAGTCTATTTTCTTGATTCTCCATATCTTGTTTAGACCTAGGGTTTGTAATATCTAAGGAATTTATTGTGATTTCAGCTGCTATATAATCCATAGTCTAAAGATTAGGTTTTCTTGGAAACGTTGCTTAATTCCTTGTATGAAACTTAGAATCCTAGTTTGTATAAATTATCTTAGTTTATGGATTATACTTCAATTAATAATAATGTTGTCTGTCAAAATAATAAAATCAAACCCCTTTATATAGGGAAAACCTATCCCAAATAGAATGGATTTAAATCCTACTTTTATGAAACTTTAAACTAGGAAAACTTTAAAAACAGAAAAATTTTAAACTAGGAAACTTTAAACTAGGAAACTTTTTAAACTAGGAAACTTTAAAATAAAGGTTTTTCAACTAGGAAACTTTGAGCAAACTTTGACTTTAATCATTCAGCATTTTGGGCTCCTTTGTTGGGCTTTGTGTGGCCCAATCTTCTTCCATTTGGGCTTGAACTTAAACCATAAAATATGTGTAGCACCTACTCCATTCTTCTCAACAATTCTTGGACTCGTACTTGGGCTTTTCTTCCATGATAAGAATCTTATTGAAGCACAACGACCTTAGCTTGTGACTCCTTATCTTGAGACCTTGAAGGTCTTACTAGGGCTTCTATAGCCTCAACTGTGTCCATAGAGTTATCACATGTCCTCAGGAAGATCTCACCGCATATCATGTCTCTATGTTCATCTGACAAGCAAGAAGTTGTTGCTCCCAGATCCAATGGTATTAAAGGCAGTTTGGCCAAAATATGAAGGTATGATATCCTTATGGAATAATTTATAAGAGTTATATTCTGCTTGTGTATAGAGCCTTCAAAATGGGTTTGGTTTGTTGGTGATATTTTGCACTTTGGTTAGATTTAGTGATAACTTTCTATGTTCTCTCATTCTTGTCATTTTCTCAGTTTGGTTTCTGTTTCTGATTTTGATATCTTGTATTGCCTCCTTCATTGAGTGATCGCTTGCATAAACCTCTTCATGTAAATTTGTTGACTAGTAAGAGTATATAAATATTTTTTCGTATTCACTAGCTTTCTATCTTTTGAATGGCATACCTTGGTATAGCCAAGATTGTCCAGACATGGAAAGTGAAACCAGAAGTTTTCTTCTACTTATAGTTTCTGGTTGCACAGGTGGATGGATCATGTATGTCTCAAAATAGCACTATTTTTTATGAACCACTGGCATGGGAAATAAATACTTATCATAGCCTGAAGAGGATGTGTATGCACATTTATTGTACATAAGTTTTATAAGAGTGTTCGACTAATGAACATTTCATTTTAGCCGAGGATCTAGTTATTTTGTTGTTTTTGTATTTGGCTAGTGCAAGGAAGAAATTATCCGAACTAATTAAGGAAGGTCTTTTTACATTAAGACAAATTACTGTAAAGAGGTTTCTAAAATATATGTTTTTTCTAACCTAAGTAGGATTCTTTAAATGATTTGTAGTATATTTATATATGTTTATTATAACTAAATTGTCATCTAATTTAATTAATTTTTAAATATATTGCATTATTCTGAAGCTATTTTGACATTTGATAAATTAAAATGCCCGGTAAAAAGAAGATTAAATCTTGTCTTCAGCTCAACGAGGACATAACCCTTGATAAGATATCTTGGAGGTCGAGAATTAAGGTAGAAAGTTAGTAGGTTTACATACCCTTTCTCAGAGTATTAATATCATTCTTAATGTTTCATATAATTGAAGACTTCTATCAGTACCGATTGTTTCGTTAGCCTCGGTATATTATTATCTTTTTGTTGTTTCTACTTGTTGCTACTGCCTTTTTCGTTCAGCCAATGAACTATCAGAAACAACCTTTACCTTCTCAAAGATAGACCTCCTCATACCCTACCAATGGGATTACACTAGGTTGTTTGTTGTTGTTCATCGACAACTCCTTGTTTGTCAAGAAATTTTGTTTAGACACTGAAACTATTATTTGTTCTAATCGAGTACCTGGACAACGGATAAAATGTTCATATCGTACATTTGAACGTGTGTTCACAAGAATAGATGGAGAATATGTCCCTGCCTTAATATGGTGGGACAATCTAGAAGGAAAGGAATTCCAGATGCTTTTAAAATGTTGAGAATAGAGCGCAGAAAATCAAACTGAACTTCATCTTGCTTTAGTGTTTTTGCTGTAATCAGATCAACTCAAATGACATTGTTTCTATTATTAGTGTTTTGAATTAAACATAGACATAGGACAGTAGAACTTGAGAGTAATTTTAAAAATTATGGTTTCAGTACAGCCCATGTTTGGTTTTGTTCATTTGGTATACAGTTACCAGTTTCAAAAAAAAGTTTCATATGAGTCGAAAACCTATTTTCAACTAGTATCTATCAGCTGTATGAATCTTTTTCTTCCTTTTTGTCCTATCTTTAGCTAAGGCTATATTGAAACTAGGCATTTGAAAGTCTTTTGAGGCCACTTCCTTCCTTGTGATTTTGGTCTACTCCATCCCCTTTTAACACCTTCACTAACCATAGTTACATTCCTACCGACTGATCCAATATCATTGTTATTAAAAAACTAAAAGGGATTGAATATTAATGAAGATAATTCATTATCTGCAAACCATCATTAACCTTATATTTACTTAAATAAAACCTTTGGATATAAATAAGGAACCCAAAAAAAGGAAGAAATCCTAAAAAGGAAGGGGATCCTGTACAAAATATATTAGATGATTTAATCATGGTTTCTTTCCATCTCAAAATGGGGTAAGGAAGAAAGGAAAATATTAAAAAATAATTCTTTCATCTATTTAAACCTCAAAGAAAAAATTACTCACTAGATTCTCTTCTCGTTCAAAAGAAAAGAAAGGCAGAAAATAAATTTCTCTTTCGCATTCATCATTTTATTTGTTTGACAAACCAAACAAATATGAACTAAATTTAGCTTTCAACTTTTCCTTCCTATTACTCCCTTTTTCCACCCATAGAACTGATGTCTTTGACCAGTTTGAGCACACCTCAACTATTCACCTACAAACTCCAATTCAAGCACTTAACTGTTTTTACCGCTAGACCACAACCTTGAGGGCTATGTTGTTGGCAGAAGATATGAGCGACTACTCGAGTAAGACGTTAACAAAGAGAAACTTGATCTTTTTCTATTACTTCAGAAGATAACGCTGCAAGTCTTTAAATAGAACTTGGAAAGAAACAAATTTAGAGAAAAAATAGGGCACTAGTTTAGCACTAACCCATGACCTGCTAACTAACTATTATCAACTAATTAGGATTCCTAGAGCTAGTTAACTGAAAACATAAAAGACTCCTAAAAGTACTGCCACTAACAACATTAAACTTTTGAATCAGTCAACTAACACTTCCCCTTGATTCAAAATCACACACTCCCAATTGCAACCTGAAATATTCATGCTTAGCCTGAGGAAGAGACTTCGTAAATATATTCGCTGCTTGCTCGTTTGTGCTACAGAATTTCAGCACTATTCTTCCATCCGCTACCAGTGTCCTGATAAAGTGATATTGCACATCAATGTGCTTAGTTCTCCCATGAAAAGAGGGATTCTTAGCCATAGCAATTGCTGATTTGCTATCAGAAAAAATCTCAGTAGACTCATTTTGCTTGTAACTAAAATCTTCAAGTAGTTTCCGGAGCCATAAAGCTTGTCGTGCTGCTAAACTTGCTGCTGTATACTCTGCCTCAGATGTCGACAAAGCTACTGTCTCCTGCTTCTTTGAACTCCATGTCACAACTCCAGAACCAAAGCTGAAACAACTTCCGGAAGTGCTTTTCCGGTCATCCAAGCAGCCTGCATAATCACTGTCAGTAAAGCCAACCAATCTGAAATTTGGTGCTTTAGAATACCAGATACCAAAGTCTGTTGTTCCAGCAACATAACGAAGAACTCGCTTCGCAGCACCAAAATGTTACTTTGTGGGACTTTGCAAAAATCTGGACACAACACTAACAGAAAAGGCAATGTCAGGTCTAGTGTGCGTTAGATAATTCAAGCCACCAACTAAACTTCTAAACAATTTAGGACTTGCTTTCTCAGTTCCATCTACACGCTGTAACTTTTCATTGATATTCATCGGTGTAGTTGCTACTTCACAGTTCATCATATGGAACTTTTTCAAAAGATCCTCTTCATATTTCTTTTGAGAAAAAAAAATTCCATCTTTATCTTGGATAGCCTCAAGCCCCAAGAAATATTTCAGTAAGCCGAAGTCAGACATCTCAAAGTTTCTCATCATACTGGACTTGAAATCATTAACTAAAGACTTGGAACCAATATAAATCATATCATCAACGTAGAGACAGACCAACAAAAATTCGTCAGTACCTTGTTTCTTCAAGTACAAAGTGGGCTCATTGTCACTTCTTCTGAATCCGCTACCTTGAAAGAATGAGTCAATTTTGCTATACCATGCACGTGGAGCTTGCTTTAGCCCGTAAAGAGTTTTTCTTAAATTGTAGACTTTATTCTCGTTGCCAGTAATCATAAAGCCTTGAGGTTGTGAAACATAAACCTCCTCTTCTAAATCGCCATTCAAGAAAGCAGACTTCACATCAAATTGATACACGGGCAAGTGCAATTGCACAGCCAAAGCCAAAACAACTCTCACTGTTTCAAATCGAACAACAGGAGAAAAAGTTTCATCAAAATCTACACCTTGTTGTTGTGAATATCCTTTCGCCACGAGTCGAGCTTTGTGTTTTTGAATGCTCCTATCAGCATTGTACTTTGTTCGAAACACCCATTTGAGCCCTATTACATTCTTTCCTTCAGGTGCATCAACTAACTCCCATGTAGAGTTTCTTTCAATTGCTTGCATCTCTTCAATCATAGCATTCTTCCATTCAGATTGTTCTACTGGTTCTTCATAACAAATAGGATCTGAAACAAGCAAAGCAAATTGACAAGAAGTATTTACAGTGTTAGAGTACTTAGGATTCGGTTTCTTTTCCCTTGTTGATCTTCTTAGTGGAATCGGCTCAACTGAAGACTCATCAGGTGCAACAGTTGTTGATGGTGCAATTGGTGAGCTAACAGATGAACTTACAGGAGAAGAATTGGGTGAATTTCCGGAATCTACTGCAGGTTCTTCATCAGTAGGTAGCAATTGGATTTTGGATATCATGTTCCCAGAATTAAAGTTCCAACTTACATCCTCATTAAACACAACATTTTTACTTATGATCACTTTGCCACTTATCGGATTATATAGACGATATGCTTTGGATTGAAGACTATAGCCAACAAAAATGCATTTTGTAGATTTTTCATCAAGCTTAGAGTGAAAATTAACCAAAGCATATGCTATACAACCAAAGATTCTTAAGTGGCTTACTCGAGGCTTCTTACCATTCCAAGCTTCAAGAGGTGTTGTGTTCCAAACAGCCTTTGTTGGTGAGATATTCAAAAGGTATACAGCAGTTGCAACAGCTTCTCCCCAAAAATAATCTGGCAGACCCTTTGCTTTCAGTGAACTTCGAGCCATTTCCACCACCGTCCTATTCTTTCACTCTGCCACACCATTTTGTTCTAGTGTATATGGCGCTGTTAGTTCCCTGCGAATTCCATTCTTTTCACAGAACAAATTAAAATCATTAGACAAGAATTCACCACCTCTATCTGTACGGAGTGATTTTATCTTGTTGACACTTTGATTCTCTACAAATGCCTTAAATTTCTTGAAAGTCTCAAAGGTTTTAGATTTGAATTTCAAGAAATAAACCCAACTAAAGCGGCTGTAATCATCAGTAAACATAAAAAAATATCGACTTCCACCAAGGGATTCCATTTTCATTGGCCCGCACAAATCAGCATGCACAAGTTCAAGACAAGTTGTAGCCCTCCATGATTTTCCCACTAGAAACGATTTCCTAGTTTGCTTCCCATAGATACAGCCTTCACACAGGTCAAGTTCCTTGATTTTTGGCAAGCCAATAACCATGTCTTTTTGAACCAAAAGTTTCAACCCATTAGCATTCAAATGTCCATAACGTAAGTGCCACAAATTAGTCTCATTTTTTTCTTTAACAACTAAGGCAGAATTACAAACATTTGAAATATCAACAGGAAACATTTTGTTTTGAGTCATAAGCACATGAGCTATCGTGCGTCCAGATTCTTTGTCCTTAATGTCACATGCACTATCATAAAAAACAACTAAGTAGCCACTGGTCATCAATTGGCCAACACTTAACAGATTATGAGCCAAAGTTGGGACATATTACACATCATATAAAAACTTCACATTACCTTGGACAGTTTTTATCTCAACTGTACCTTTCCCTTCAACGTGCACTTGTTTGTCATCTCCTAGTCGCACCTCACTTTTTTTGGACTCATCAAGATCTCTGAATAGAGACTTCAAACTTGACATGTGATTTGAGCATCCGCTATCAATGAACCACACAACATTCGCACTTTCAGTTATTTGGAAACTAGCCATAAACAACTTACTTTCTTCTTTCACATTTTGAGTGAAATTGGCTTCCTTCTGCTCATCTTTCTTCTTCGTCCAACAGTCAACTTCTTTGTGGCCAAATTTCTTGCAGTATCGGCATTGAATATTGCTCTTGTACTGACGAAATTCACCAACTTGGTTTCTACCTCTGTCGCTACCACCACGGCCTCGACCACGGAAATTGCCTCTGCTATGTCCATGTCCTGCTGAGTTTTCTGCTTTTCCCTTGTAGCTAAACTCCCCCTTAACCTGGAATGCCTTCTCTTGAACTTTCTCACGAGACCTATTTAGCCTGTCTTCATGAGCTAGCAAGGAACTCATTAATTCATCGAAAGAATAGGTAGATAGGTCCTTAGATTCCTCAATTGCAGTAACAACATGCTCAAGTTTTGTGGTTTAACTTCTCAACACTTTTGACACAACAATTTGATTATCAATTTTCTCACCATAGGACCTCATCCTATTAACAATAGCAGATGTTCTAGACAAATATCCTTGCACAGATTCATTTTCATTCATGAATAATGTTTCAAAATCCCGTCTGAGAGTTTGTAATTTAACAGTAATTACCTTATCATCTCCAAAGTACTCTTGCTTCAGGATCTCACATGCTTGTTTGGAAGTCTCAGCAGTTGATATGCGAGGAAAAATTTCATCATCAAGAGCCTGCTGGATCGTGAAAAGAGCTTTTGAGTCTCTCTTCCGATGTTCTCTCAGCTGGTTTGCATTCCCTTCTGGAATTCCGGTCTCAACTATATCCCATAGTTCTTGAGACTTGAAAAAAGTCTTCATTTTTAGACTCCAGAAGTGATAATTTTCCCCTTTGAAAATTGGAATTAGGGGCTGCGACGAAGCTGCTATCCTGTTTCCTGCCATGGAAATTATCTGATTTCTCTGAAAAAAAATCTCACAATATTTCACTATTTTTCTCTCTTACTACACCAATCCCTGCTTGAGGAAATGATGGATCTTAACCTGGAGTAAAGCTCTGATACCAAGAATGTTGGCAGAAGATATGAGCGACTACTCGAGTAGGACGTTAATAGAGAGAAACTTGATCTTTTTCTATTACTTTAGAAGACAACGCTACAAGTCTTTAAATAGAACTTGGAAAGAAACAAATTTAGAGAAAAAATAGGGCACTAGTTTAGCACTAACCCATGACCTGCTAACTAACTATTATCAACTAATTAGGATTCCTAGAGCTAGTTAACTGAAAACATAAAAGACTCCTAAAAGTACTGCCACTAACAACATTAAACTTTTGAATCAGTCAACTAACATATGTTGCTCAGATTCTTCAGAAATGTCAATGAGTGCATGTCGGATTGGCCAAAAGTAGTGTATTTTGGGAGGATCCAACACGAGTGCGACATCAAAAGTGAAGAGTCTGTGCAACTAAGCTTGACAGTTCTCTCCTTTCCAAGAGAAAAGAAGAAACAACAAGAATACATCTACCAAACTACAGCATTTGTCAATCGATGCCAAAATAGAGGGCCATCGAATTATTAAGGGGGATAACACCAAACTAAAAAAACAAATTTTTTAGGCAAGCTCTTCTGAGGTTGCCTAATGAGGTTCTAGGTTATCTTGGATTGAGAGGTTCAATTGGGGAAGACATATTTGGGTAGATGACTGGCAGCGATTTTTTAAATTTTTTTATATGTTCTAATTATCATTTTTCTAATTTTGAGGGAAAACATTTATCAAGGAAACAGTTCAAAACAATTATAGGAAAATATAAATTATTAAAGTTCATGACAATATTAGGGAAAACATTACATAGCATTTTGAAAGAAAGGAACATAACAACAAAGTTGCAAACAATATGTTCAAAATATCCAGTAGTTCACAAGAAACCATAACTTGTACACTTCTGCTTCCACACTACATGTTTGGACTAACTTGTCATGTAATATATATATGCTCTTACTACCCAGAAAATTCACGTGAAGAACGGCTTGTGCAAGCAATCACTCGATTATCTTACTCTTGAAGTCTGTCAAGAAAATTCACATGAACTACTTACAAAAATGATTAATCTGCTTAATCAACGGATAGCTAATTATCCATGAAAAAAATCTAGAAAACTAAAATACCACACAAAATAGCTTGTTTTTGTGTGGTACTTTAGTTTTCTAGATCTTTTCCATTGATAATCAGCTATTCGTTGATTAGGCTGATTAATCATTTTTGTAAGTTGTTCATGTGAATTTTCTTGACAACCTGTAAGAGTAAGATAATCGAGTGATATGTGAATTTTCTAGGTAGTATGAGCATGTATATATTACATGCCAAGTTAATCAAAACATGTAGTGTGGAAGTAGAAGTATACAAGTTATGGTTTCTTGTGAACTACTAGATATTCTGAACATATTGTTTGCAACTTTGTTGTTATTGTTCCTTTCTTTCAGAATGCTATGTAATGTTTTCCCTAATATTTTCATGAACTTTAATAATTTATTTTTCCTATAATTGTTTTGAATTGTTTCCTTGATAAAAAATTTCCCTCAACATTAGAAAAATGATAATTTGAACATATAAAAAAATTAAAAAATCGCTGCCAGTCATCTACCCAACTCTGTCTTCCCCAATTGAACTTCTCAATCCAAGATTACCTTGAACCTCATTAGGCAAATTCCTTCGCCACCATCCCTTGATACACCCCTTTCCCATATAATCTTTCATTCCTTTTATTTAGCATCATACCACCATCATCAATATCATCGTTGTTCTTATCTTTGACGGAGAAGCATCACTTAAACAAAAAAATCATTTGAGTTCACTGCTAAAGATTTTCATTAGAGCATAAGAGAATTTCATAAAAAATAAAAATCAAATTGCGTCAAAAAAAATTCCGGCGAAAAAATCATTTTTCCGACAGGACTAATACAATTTGAAATTATTTCTTCAAATTGTTAAGAAATTCAAACCCTAAAAATCTCACAACATAGAAGACAAAAAAAGACAACAAATTATTGGGTTCGAAAGTGATTAGGGCGTCATAGTTATACTAAAACATAATATTATTAATAGTGTTTGGCCAAACGACCTACATATGATAAAACGAATATGAAAAACAAATATAAACATGTTGAGAGAAAATCTCCTCATATACAAAACTCTCTAAACGACTACATTGTAGATGTTATTGTTTTCTTGATATGAGAAGATGGATCTTCAATTCATAGATCTCCAAACTTTTCTTCCAAGGAAAGAATAAACAAAATATGGAAGAAAAATATGTTTCCTTTCATGAAAAATTAAAACACTTATGGTAATATTTTGTCTTTTCTTTTTGGAAAAAATAAACTTCAAATAAGGTAAGAAAATCAGGGCAAAACTCTAACAAATCACCCCTTTTGACTGACTTTTCTTGACAAAACTTGATCCGTCTTCTTCATATGTTTGATAATTTTGTTCTTCAAAGAATCTTCATGTATCACTGCTGCTTACCGTGATTTAAAAATTGATATGAGCTAAAATATTGAGCCATTTGTTCAAAGTTATGAGCAGGGTTAAAAGTGGAGCCCATGCGTTAAAAGTTATATGCATGAGTTGAAAGTGGAAATCATGCGTTAAAAGTAAGATGCATGAATTAAAAGTGGAGCTCATGAGTTAAAAGTAAGATGCATGAATTAAAAGTGGAGTCCGAACATTAAAAGTTTGTTGGGTTGAAAGTTGATTTTGTTTTTAAGGATATAGCAGCGGGATTATTGAATATATATTTGAAAATTTCCTCCACATGAAGTAGCACAAATTTTTTTATTATCATCACGTTGATTGCAAATTAATTTGAAACCACTTGAATCTGTCTTCAATCTTGTTCAACCATTGGATCATTGAACTATGTGCTCTGATACTACTTGTTGGGTATGAAAGTGATTAGGGGGTCATGCAGAAGCTTACAATTGCAATTAAAATGGTGATAAATTAGATGACGCATAAAGTTATACTAAAACATAATATTATTAATATGGTTTGACCAAACAACCTACATATAATAATACTAATATGTAAAAAGAACATAAACATGTTGGGAGAAAATCTCTCCATAAACAAAACTCTCGAAATGACTACATTGTGGATGCTATTGTTTTCTTGATATGAGAAGATAAATCTTCAATTTATAGATCTTCAAACTTTTTTTCTAAGGAAAGAGTAAACCAAATATGGAAGAAAAATATATTTCCTTTCATAAAAAAAAAAACATTTATGGTAATGTTTTGTCTTTTGTTTTAGGAAAGAATAAACTTCAATTAAGGTAAGAAAACAAGGACAAAACCTTAACAAACCTCCCTTTTTGGTTGGAATTTCTTGACAAAACTAGATCCGCCTTCTTCTTATGCATGATAATCTTGCTCTTCACAAAATCTTCATGTATCACACTGCTTACCATGATTTAAAATTTTATATGGGCTAAAAATTGGAGTCATGTGTTAAAAGTAATGAGCAGGGTTGAATATGGAGCTCATGCGTTAAAAATAATATGCACGAGTTGAAAGCGGAGCTCATGCGTTAAAAGTAAGATGCATGAGTTAAAAGTGGAGCCCGAACATTAAAATTTTGCTGGGGTTGAAAGTTGATTTTGTTTTTAAGAATAGAGCAGCAGAATTGTTGAAAATATATTTGAAAATTTTCTGCAAATGTAGTAGCACAGAAATTTTCATTATCATCATGTTGATTGCAAATTGATTTGAAACCACTTGAACCTGTCTTCAATCTTGTTCAATCATTGGATCATTAAACCATGTGCTCTAACATCACTTATTGGGTTCGAAAGTGATTAGGGCGTCACGCAGAAGCTTACAATTGCAATCAAGACGATGATAAATAAGATGACAAACAAAATTATACTAAAACATAGTATTATTAATATGGTCTGGCCAAACGACCTACATATGATAAAACTAATATGAAACAAAAACATAAACATATTGGGAGAAAATCTCCCCATAAACAAAACTCTCTAAACGACTATACTGTGGATGTTATTGTTTTCTTGATATGAAAAGATGACTCATTTATTGCTACAGATTCCTCAAATGTTGCAACATATCAACTATTTATAGCAACATTTGATTATGTTGTGGATTGATAGAGTTAAAAAGGAATTGGTTGGAGCAACATAACATCACATACTATGTAGTTGCTCTCAATATAAGATAACATAACATAATAGATAAAATAAAACATTGTCATTAATTTAAAACACATTGCCAAGTCTCCAAGATCCTAGATACTATTCCAGCATCCCAATTTCATTGTATTCGACCAACTTTATTGTCACATAATGTGGTGTCAGGAGGTTGAATTGTTGTGTTGGTAATAAAATGCTCAATAAATGCAAGCGAATATGACCTGCACTTGGCATTGGTGTTATTTTTTACCATGGGTTCCAATCGACCTTCAAATTTCCATGGTTCATTAGGAACTTACCTAGAAAATGCTTCATTATTCCACTTTGCCTCAACAAGCTTGGCAGCAACTCAAACACAGGTTGTATGAATGTAAAAAATATGACATGTTCCATACTTATCAGGTTGCAGCAATAAACATTCATGCGACCCTCGTGCAAAAGGATATCAAGAGTCACAAAATGAGTTTTGTTCATGTTCGTGACTGCCAAAATCCTTTTTGCACCAGTTCAATCTATGCCTCCAGCATATGGTCTAATGCCCCTGACGTAGTCAATCAAATCGGCATTCCATACAAACTCATTAATTAACAGTCTAAAGCTTCTGCCACCTACTGTTGTTGCCTCCTCACTGATATTGTCATACCTTTGTTTGAAGTTGGTATAGAAGTTGAGATCCATGATGCTATCCGTGAAATCGTAGTGCTCAGGGTATCTCAAATGCCTTTCCCACATGAGGCTAAAAATTTCATTAATATACTGAAATAACAATTAATATTAAAGAGTAAATAAGAGTAATGATTGAAAAGATAAAACAAACAAACATTATAAATTGAAGAAGGTTAGTAGAGAAAAGTTACCTAGTCTTCCCACCAAATATTCATGCTTGTCATGGCCCTGAAATCATTTCAACTGAAATAACGCATGCCGTATTGTGCACACAGTTCCTTTACTTTCATCAGTTCCAATAGTTTGGTCTTTTTAGCTATAGGCACCAACTTATAAATATTCACTTGCTTGAGCTCCAGCTTTTCTCCTACGGCCATTGGAAATTCTCCAAATATTTTCTTCTTCAAAGCCTTTATTGCCTTGATAAAGGATTTTTTTTATCCACTTGGTCTGTGGAGTATTAGGATCCTCAACCTTGTTTAATGGAGTGACCCTGACCCCCCTCTTGTATTTAAATTCATTAACAGTCTCACTCAATGTTTGAAGATACATGATAGAATCGTCATCATGTTTCTTGCACTTCTCACATAGAAATCTAGAGCATCGACTACAAGAGGTAGCCCCAACACTTTGTCCACCAAAACAAACATCAGCACCAGTACAAATTCGACCACCAACATCAACAACAACACCAACACCAATATTAACACTAGCCCTTACAGCTACATCAACCATATCCTCGTTAGAAACAACTAACTGATCATCAACTCTTGCTCTTTTGATGGTTGTTGCTCCAGTCAATTCCCTTTTAAGTCTATCCATTATAGGATCAGATAAGGTTTCAACCAACCCTAGAGTAATCAAAGATGACATTTGCAATTCCTTTTCTGTTGGGACAAGTCATGGATGCACAACCTAAAATTATAAAAATGAGTAATATGTAGGAATATTTGGATCAGATGTTGTAACAGATGTGTCATATGTTGCTACAGATTAGTGATATGTTGCAATATATGGGCATTTGTAGCAACATTTGTGTCACATGTTGCAACAGAGGGATCATATGTACCAACATATGAATCATTTATGGCAACATTTGGATAACATGTTGTTACAAGTGGGTCACATGTTGCAACAGATGGGTGATATGTTGAAACATATGGGGCATCTGCAACAACAAATGACTCATCCGTAGCAACTTATGCCTCATCTATAACAACATTTGACACATATGACAATTTGAGATTTGTAATATAACAACTTACTGCATCATCACGAGGGTTAAAAGATCTCGAGGATTTTTGACATTTTTTGCTATCAACCATCTCAATATCCTTGGAGATGAAATCTCTTCTTTTGTAGTTACTTGATGCCTCAAATAAGGAATGGCTTCAAATGCCCAAGCCTATATAAAAGGAAAACATGTCACAAATCAAATATTGAATTATTCAATAAAATATAAAAAGATTAAGAACATTTATGTTTACCATGAAAGCCCATGGAAAACAAAATAAGTTACTGGTCTCTGGAGATAAAGGAGCCAACAAGTATTTGATAGTCAATTCGTAGTTGTCATGACCCCAAGGAAAGTTGTTGAATGCCTCAATATCCTCGAATAACTTTACATAATTAAGGGGTATGTTGTTGTTAACATCTTTGGACATAAGTACATTACGTACAAACCAAAGTAAGCACAACGACTCATTGTGCTTCTTTGATGTATCCTTGCCATTCAACAAAGCTACCAATTTGGGGTTTTTGAAGCTTGGGCCAACAAGGGACACCAAGTCCCGCTCCTCAGTTGACTGTTCCTTACTTGTTTGTGCTTCTCCTCCTTTCTTTCGTCTCCGTGGTTATTTTTGGCTGTGAAAATAAGGATTAACTCAGAAGGGGAATGGAAAACTTTTTTTTTGCCAAAGAAGAGTGGCATGCCACAATAATTAATAAACACCTCATCCTTCTTTTCATTATTCTAAAAAATGAAACCTTCTTTTCAGAAGTTCATAGACAATAGTTAGTTGAAAATGTGCATTATTATCCATTGGCAAATCAAGATATTGACCAAAACAACTATTCCTAAAAATATCTTCCAAATCGTTCTTCTGAAATATGGACCGAAAGTAGTCGAGAGATTTTCCAATGGTTGTCCTTCTAATGCTATCACCAGTAGCATTAGGCTGGAAATTCATAGGAAAAGTGTGTGCATTAACAGTTTTGATCCTATCATCCTCAACTTCATTTTTTTTCTTCTTCCTCAACTTCTTTATTTTTTCCTTTATCTTCCTTAACACTTTTTCTCTTTCTTCTTCGTCAACTTCTTTTTTTTTCTCTTCTTCTTTCTCAACTTTTATTTTTCTTCTTCTCTTCTTTCTTCATCATCAACTTCATATTTTTCTTCTTCTTTTTATTCATCATTATCAACTTCATTTTTATCTTTTCTATCATCATCATGCTCATTTTTTTCTTGTCCTTCATACTCTACAACAACTTCATGGAGAATTTCAAGATCTTTTTGAGAAAATTTTGGTTCTACTTGAGAAGAAGAACCTCCTGACTCTACTTGAGAAAAAGAAAATGCTTCAGATGCAAGTTCTTCTAAAAGAGTGGAACTGGAATTTTCATTCTTCATCCTACAAGTTTTAGTCCTAGGCCTCTTCTGGATCTTTGTGTCAGTTGTTTCAGTTGTTAATACATTTTTTCTTTTGACTAGAGGCATTATATTTGTATCTGCAACCACAAAATCAAGTATTTCTTAACAAAATTAACAACCAAACAGAACAACACAACACATAACAACACAAACAATAACACATCACCCCTCAGAAAACCCCAAATAAACCATTTTTTGGCAATGCGGAATTCATGGGTGAGGAATTCATATATTTGGTAGTGTGGTAGGTGGTAGTGTGGTAGGTGAGGAATTCATCTTAAAGATTTTATTATAATATTCTTTTTTCAAGGGTCTTAATCTTGATATCTCTTTAATATTATTTATGATATATTTTAGATATAACTTATCTTGGGTTCTTAGATACATGTATAAATTATTTTCCTTTAATTGTTCTATTAATTTTATATTTTCCATAGCTTCTGTCCAATATTGTAAATNATTCTAGATATAACATATCTTGGGTTCTTAGATATATGTATAAATTATTTTCCTTTAATTGTTCTATTAATTTTATATTTTCCATAGCTTCTGTCCAATATTGTAAATATTCGTAGTTCAATTTAATCTGAATTTATTTCTAAATCATACCATTCTATTCTTTCGAGGTCTAAATCATGTAGGTCTATCTCATACCATTGTTGGTTTAATATATCTTCTGATTCGTTATCATTAAATATTTTTTCCAATATGATTCTTCTTAATTCAATTATTTCTATACCTTTAATTATATATAAGATTAAAGTTTCATAGTTTTTTTATCATTTCATCGTGTATGTATGTAGTCATGTTCTTGATCATGCAGGTTTTTTATTTTCAATTTTTCCTTCCTTTCATATTCATAATTGATTAAATTCATATTAGATAATTATGAACTAGATTATCTGTTTATCATGTTTTCCTGTCCTACTAGCATCATACTTTAGCGGATACTTTCTTCTTATCAGCGCCTCAACTTTGTTTACTCCCCTAAACGACTTTCCTTGCCTACCGGTTTCAACATTTGGATAGCACATTATAGAAGTTTTCTCCCTGTTTTCAGTGTGCTAATAAGCTAGAAATCATGATTCAAATAATTATAATGCATAATAACTAACATAAATTTATTCAATCACATATATGATATTCAGGAATACATGAAATTAGTTCTGCATATTTGTTGAACAATATACCTTTGCCTCTTGCTTATCCATGATATCTGAAGTTTGTTCCATTATCTATTAAGTATGAATATCTTAAATATTTGAAAGAGTGTTTCTATAAAGTGCTCTGTTTATTGAAGGCTTGAAGGCCTGCTTATTAAGTTACATGTACATTCCTTTATATAAAAAGGAATTTCTATCCTATGTCTACAGTAATACACAATAATGCACGTACTATACTACTTACTGCACAATAATGCACTACCACTTATTTTACAATAATGCATACCTATTACTTTTACACTTGTCCAATTAATAATGCACACCACCTACCACACTTTACACTTGTCCATACTACTTTAATAATGCACATCTATCATTTAATATGCACATACTTTAATAATGTATACTACAATACACTTGTTGACTAAATTACATGATTTATTCCTACTTTATACTATTTGCTTTTGGCTTTTTTGGCCAAATATTTCTTCTTTGCCTTATCTCTTTAGTTGTCTCTATCTTCTTTATCTTTTTATCTCGTTAGACTTTATTCTAGCTGGACATCTGGAATCACGTTGTCGTATCCACTACATTTTGAACATAGATGATCAGGGTATTTGTGTCCAATTAGCTTGCAATAGCTGGTTAATAGTTCTGGCGAAATAAATCCTGCTTTGAGTGCTCTAGTTGTAGGTCTTTCTTCTGGTTTTAATAATGATAAAATCCATCGCTGGACTTCATCCATATATGTTCTTCTTAGTTCTCTCGAATTTGAATATATCATTAACTGATCTCTAAAGTAGTAGCTCCATATAACATTTCCGTTCAAATAATTGTTTGCTAACTCTTGTATAATAGTTGATATACCAATTATTCTTTTATTGGCATAAAAAATTGGTATCTCTATTTTTTGTATTTCTTCCTGTTGTCCAATATCTTCGGGTATAATCATATCTTTGGTTAGTGCTATTTTAATAACTTGAATTGGGGGTTTTATCTCTTCGTTAATATCTCTGCTGGTGCTGTATAAAACATTAAATAAAATAAATTTCCCTTGGTAACTCTTCTATATGTGATGAATGCCTTGTTTAGTTCTGGTATTCCACTTATTTCTTCTCAGTCGTATGTGTATACAGTATTTAATAGTCCATAATTGTAACATGTCCTTACTAAATTGGCGTTAGTTTTTGGCTGTGCGATTAGCTTGTTAGAACCTTGTAATTTTTGGGTTAGGTAGTCTTGACTTGGTTCTTTGGTTGTAGTGGATCTAGGATTANGTTGTCCAATATCTTCAAGTATAATCATATCTTTGGTTAGTCCTATTTTAATAACTTGAATTGGGGATTTTATCTCTTCGTTAATATCTCTGCTGGTGCTGTATAAAACATTACATAAAATAAGTTTCCCTTGGTAACTCTTCTAGATGTGATGAATTCCTTGTGTAGTTCTGGTATTCCACTTATTTCTTCTCAGTCGTATGTGTATACATTATTTAATAGTCCATAATTGTAACATGTCCTTACTAAATTGGCGTTAGTTTTTGGCTGTGCGATTAGCTTGTTAGAACCTTGTAATTTTTGGGTTAGGTAGTCTTGACTTGGTTCTTTGGTTGTAGTGGATCTAGGATTACGGTTTAAATAGGTTTGGATTTTGTATATATTTTCAATATATGTTCTCGTGACATGGTTATATAATTTTTTCTCATTTTGTAGGCTATCTGCATAGGTAGAGGTTTGTGGTTCTATGGTTAATGGGTTTTTTGTTTTTTTGTGTAAATGGCTTTTCAAATAACTGATTTAAATTTGCATTTTGTTATTTTTCAATAACTGGTCTTCTTGTACCTGCAACTATATTTAGACAATCATTATGGGTTTTAAAGTGTTTTCCAACGTCACCTCTTAGCTCTGGATTTTTAAAGTCTTTCAATCGACTTAGCTCCACATTTTTATACTCATGCTGCTGACTTGCACTAACTTTAGACTTCAGATTATCTTCATTAGTCTTTAGCTTTTGTATCTCATTGTCCATACTGTCCACTTTGATACAAAGTGTAGTAATGGCTTTGAGTATATCTTCAATTGTATTTTCTTTCTCAGTTTGAGTAGCTTTGTCTTGATAAGTAATCTGCAATAACATTCTTGTCAATTTTTATTACTTCAATAGTAAATGTAAAATTTAATATATTTAATACCAATCTTCTCATTTCTTTTGTAGTTACTGAATCATGTCTTTTTCTTGTTAGCCACCATTTTACTTGTGTGTTATTTGTCCTTATAATAAATTTGTTATATACAATGTATGGTTCAAATGATAGTAAACATTTATACACTAAGTATAATTCTTTCCTATTTATTTTCCATCGTATTTCTGTATTAGTAAATGTTCCTGAATAATATCTACAATGATGTTCTATTTTTTCTTTATCATACCTGTATTTTAAGACTCTTCCATAACTTTTTTCACTGGCGTCTGATTCTACTATATAAGTAAATTTTTTATTTTCATCCGGAAAATATAGTTTAGGTAGGTTCTTACATAATAATTTTATTTTTTGTATTTGTGTTTGGTCTTTCTTATCAAACTGGTATTCTACATCTTTCTTTAATTTTTGTTGGCATAGTTTTAAATTCTCTGCTAATTTTGGTATGTATTCTCTTACTTGATTTATTAGTCCTAAGAATGATTGTAATTTCTTTTTTGTGTCTAGTTGTTCATTTGAGTTAATTATTTTTTGTACTATATGTGTTTGCATTTTTATTCCATTTTTATCTATTTGTATTCCTAAGAATTCTATTTGCTTTTTCCTTATATCTGCTTTCTTTTTACTTAGGCTTATACCTGAGTATTCTATGATATGTATAAATTTTTCTAATAACCTTATATGTTCATCTTGTGTTTTAGAATATAATAATATATCATCAATGTATAACTATACAATTTTCTAGTTGTTTAAAGTAGTTATCCATAAAATGTTGATATCTACCTAGTGCGTTTTTATATCCAAATGGTAATACATTCCATTCATAAAATTCTTGTGGTACTGTAAATGTTGTAAGTTTTTTAGATTCTTCTTTAACTTTAAGTGGTAAAATCCTGATTTGCAGTCAAATTTACTAAAGTAATTATATCCTTGCATTTATCTTATTTTTAATATTTTATTTGGTATTGGGTAATTATATGTTTTAGTTTTTGCATTTAAATTTCTATAATCAATAACCATTCTACTTTTTTCTCTTTTTTGTTTACTATGTTTATTTACTATAAATGCTGGGCTTGTATGCTTGCTATTGCTTTCTTGTATATACCCATTTTCTAGTAATTCACTTATATATATTTTAAATTCTGTTAAATCATTAAAATTATATTTTAATGGTTTTTGGGTTATTATACTATTATTATCAATTAACTCAATTTTTACTTTTGTTTTATGTTTTTCCCATCCTTGTAAACATATAGATTATAATCATCTTCATCCTAAATCACCTTCTTTATCTATTAGCATCATCATTTTTTATCTTTTAAATTTGAGGAAAGAGAAAACTACTTAGTTAAGTTTAAAAAGAAGAAAGAAGATAGAATCTAATAATATCGCATTTTAAAATACAAAATTTGAGCAAGAATAGTGATTTTTAATTTTTGGCCCGTTGAAAAAGCTTCTTGGGCTATTAATGGTGATTTGGGGAAAATGGGTCTAATTTATTAATTAAAAAAATCAAATTAAAAATGCCACATGGTAATTTGACACTGGTTTGGGGTTGTAATACTACTCCTTCACGCGCAAAATTTTCGTGAGAACACAATTACAGTAGAAATGGTTTAAAAAGGTGTATTTATCGTGAATATAAATAGTTTATAGGACCCTCACAAATTTCAAGTGTCTACTATAAAAAAGGGTATAAGTTTAATGGGGTAATTATGTATTTCTCTAAAATGAATGATTAAGATCCATTGATAAAATAGGAACTTGTTTGATATGTACTACTTAGTGGATGATATATAAACATCTACATTAATTAATTAGACGTTTTGAAGATGAAAGGTTTGATAGTTATAAGTTTTATTAATCACTAATTAAAAGTAGTTATAAAGATGAAAAGATGCGAGTTATGAAGATAATTTTTAAAAATAAGTTATGGTAGAAAAATAAGAAAAAATGTCCAAAAGAAGGAGAAAAAATGATTAATACAATTTTTGGCTATAGAGAGGTGCCA
>NC_064292.1:8799985-8817113 GCF_019186545.1 Solanum stenotomum | reverse complement strand
TGGACTCCTTGAAGGAAAGATAATCAAGGATCAAGGGTCACCATACCTTTGTTAAGATTCCCCAAGAAAATTGATGAAGAAACCACCTTCAATCCAAGCCCTAGCTCCAAGTTCTTGACCTTCTTAAAATGGAGGATTGTAGAGAGAAAAGTATTTGAGAGGAGGTGAGTTCTTTTTAATTCTAATTGGAGTGACTTAAAATGGAAGAATTTGGTCTAGAAGGGTTTTATAATTGCTAGGAAAGGCATATAATAAAAGGGGCTCAACTTAGGAAAAGAAATAAGGACCCACTTAAAAGTTTCCACTAAACCCGTCTAAGCTCGTCCTTGCTGACAGTGCTTCACTATTTTGGGCATAACTTTTTACTTCGAGATCGGAAAAGGGCAAACTCGGTGGCGTTGGAAAGAGGACTCAGATACATTTAATTGGATAGGTAACGGTCCACCTAATTCATTTTGAGCTAAAATATATGACCATTTAAAGTTGACCCTCACTCCTAACTTAAAACTAAAAACTGTTTTTAGGGTACGGTTTTGAGGGTCTCGGTTCTAAATGATTTCATGACCTAGCTTAAGGTCTTGCTAGCTTATAAAGGTGATTAATCAACTAGCTAATCAACCCCTTAAGCCCTTAAACAACACTCCAAACTTCAATGACAAGACCCTTACAACTTACTAGTTCAAACGACTAGTTTCCGGACGTCACTGTTATTTCTCATCATTTCATCAAGTTCTCAACTCCAAACTCACATGTGAGGCTCTAGTTTCACTAGTTCGTTTTTTTTTGGGTTGGTACACCTAGACAACCATATGTCACAAAATTAACCCTTTACCATTTATGGTTCTTACGGTTGTGTTCGTTTCAGCCATGAACACCTCCTGGTTTCATGAGTGTATAGAGAATAGGCTTTTGACAACAATTCTCTTTGAAGCGGCTTACACTTCACACTCACATAGTTGATTTCTAACTGTGTCATCGCGTAGATACACTATTTGGTCAAATCTACCAAACTTAGTAAATCATTAAAAACTTTAAGCTTTATTAATTCATTAACAAGCCTTAATGTTTTAACCTCGCTCCTATACATTGTCTTTATCATGAGAATGGATTGAGTTGATTGACAATGTAGAACCATCAATCACAACTTTGTTTTTCTCCTTGAACCTAGCTCTTGGGATCTCCAGTCTGCTAGGTAGAGTTACCGCCATAATGACTTGTCCTAAGCCGTAAACCCATTCCCTTAGATGATCTTTCAACTGCCTCTCTCACTGGGCCTTTCGTTAGTGGATCTGATACATTATCTCTTGACTTCAAATAATCAATTGTGATAATTCCATTAGAGGGCAGTTGTTTTATGGTATTATGTTTTCGTCGTTTATGACGAGACTTTCCGTTGTACATAACACTCTTTGCGCTACCTATTGTTGTTTAACTATCACAATGTATGCATATAGGTCCCCACAGGTTTGGGCCATAATGGAATGTCCTCTAAGAAATTTCGAAGCCATTCAGCTTCTTCATCGGCCTTATCTAGGGCAATGAATTCAGATTCCATTGTAGAGCGAGCAATACATGTTTGTTTGGATGATTTCGAAGAGACTTCTCATTCCCAAGTGTAAACACATAACCACTTGTGGATTTTGCTTCATTTGATCCAGTGATTCAATTTGCAACACTATTTCCTTCAATTACAGTATGATATTTATTATAAGGCAAGACATAGTGTTAGGTATGTTTCAAATACCCCAAAAAACGTTTCATTGCCATCCAGTGAGTTTGATTAGAATCACTTATGAACCGACTCAGTTTGTTGATAGCACATGTTTTATCTGGTCGCGTACAATTCATAATGTACATCAAACTTCCTTGGATTTTTGACATCGTTGAAATTCAAGTAGTTGAACTTGTCCAATACTTTTTCAATATAATGAGATTGAGATAATGCTAGTCCTTGAGGAGTTTTGAGAATTCGGATCCTTAAGATCAAATCAGTAACTCCTAAGTCCTTCATATTGAACTTATTGGACAACATGCGCTTAGTAGCATTTATATCGTCAATATCTTTACTCATTATTAACATGTCATCAACATACATACAAACAATGACTTCATAATTCGAATGTTTTTAATGTAAACACATTTATTACATTCATTAATTTTGAATCCATTTGCCAATATTATTTGGTCAAATTTAGCGTGACATTGTTTGGGTGCTTGTTTGAGCCCATAAAACGACTTAACAAGCCTACACATTTTCTCTTCTTTACTAGGAACTACAAATCCTTCAGGTTGTTCCATGTAAATTTCTTCCTCAACTCTCCATTTAAAAAGACTGTCTTAACATCCATTTGGTAGATTTTAAGATCATGCACTGTCGCTAGTGCTATTGACATCCTAATTGATGTTATCCTTGTTACTGAAGAGTATGTAACAAAGTAGTCCTGACCTTCTTTTTGTCTGTATTCTTTGACTACAAGTTTAGCCTTATCTTTGTCAATAGTTTCATCGATTTTTATTTTCCTTTTAAAGATCCACTTTGATCCTAAAAGTTTATTTCCTGAAGGAAGATCAGTCAATTCCCAAGTATGGCTACTCAAAATTGATTCAATCTCACTATTGACTGTCTTTGTCCAATAAGTTGACTTAGATGAAGACATCGTTGCTTTAAATGTTTGAGGCTTATTTTCAAACTAGAATGCCACAATATCTGGTTCGAAAGAAGTGGATTTCTGTTGATGATTACTATGCCTAGGATCCTCATTCGGTAGTGTATTTTTTGTTGATTCTTCTCGTGGTTGTTTAGGTCTTTCACTTGTCGACTCACATTCAATTTTATATGGATAAATATTTTCGAGAACTCAATATTATCTGACTCAATTACTGTATTAACATGATTTTGAGGATTATTAGATTTGTGAACCAAAAATCGATGGGTCTTACTGTTCACAACATAATCAATAAATACACAATCCACTATTTTAGGTCCAATTTTCACCCTCTTAAGTAAAGGAACCTTTACCTTGGCTAGACACCCCCACACTTTGAAAGATTTCAAGTTGGATTTCCTTCCTTTCCATAACTCATATTGAATCTATTGTGTTTTGCTATGGGGTACCCTATTGAGTATCTTGTTAGCCGTAAGGATGACTTCCCCCCACGGGTTTCACGGTGAATCAGAACTGACTAACAAAGCATTCATCATTTCCTTTAATGTTCTGTTCTTTCGTTCTGCTAATCCGTTTGATTGTGGTGTATAAGGTACATTAGTTTGATGAATAATACCATATTCCAAACATATCTCTGCAAAAGGAGATTTGTATTCTCCATCCCTATCACTCCGAATTATTTTTATCTTTTGATTTAATTGATTCTCCACTTCATTTTTGTATTGCTTAAATGCATCAATTGCTTCATCCTTACTGTTAAGCAAATATACATAACAAAATTGAGTGCAATCTTCAATAAATGTTATAAAATATTTTTCCCACCGCTAGATGGTATTGACTTCATATTGCATATATCTATGTGAATTAAGTCTAAAGGTTTTGAATTCCTGTCAACAGACTTATAAAGATGTTTAACAAACTTACATTCAACACAAATTTCACATTTTGATTTATCATATTTGAAGTTAGGTAATACTTCTAAAGTAATTAATGACTTTGTAATTTACATATCCCAAACGGGCATGCCATAAATCATTTGACTTCAATAAGTAATCATAAGCAGAATTCTTATTAATATTGTCAACAACCATTACATTCAGTTTTTTTTTCCGAAATATTGCAATTTATTCATCTTCCATCAAAAAGTACATGTTGATCTGTAGGAGGTTGCAATCAGTGAATTACTCCTCCCTAGCATGAAGGATACCAAGATCCTGTATGAGACGAAATAAATACAAAAGACAGTTTAGACAATGGCTTTCTAAGTACAAAGCCTGCGTGCAAAAAGTTACAAGTGGCTAAACATCCCATGGTCCATCATGGAGGATCCCAGATTAAATCTTGCTTCTTCTTTTGCCTGGTTCTGAAACTAGTCACTCCCCATCTGTCCATGGTCATGAGTCCCTTCACTTTAGCAGGGAGTTCTTCAAAATATTCGTAGAGTATGTTGCTAGGGCTCAAAAAGCTCGTGGAGGCTAGTGCATCAGCTGCCTGATTCGCCTCCCTGTAACAGTGGTTTAAGATGAAACCCGTAGTTTCCATGTGATTTTTCAGCTCATTTACTTCTTCTATTATTCTCCAAGGGGTGACACTCGAGTTGTTCACACAATCCACCAGCAACCTGGAATCGCTCTCTGCTAGAATGAATTCATGACCACTACTTACGCACCATTGAACTCCATATAACAATGCTTTTGCCTCTGCCCAGTTGCTAGTTCCTTGGCCAAGGTTCAAAGAGTAGGCAAAAACTAGTGTGCCTAAGTGATCTCTGATCACTCCCCCACCTCCACAATAACCATCCTTGCAGCTACCATCCGAGTTAATTTTCACAAAGCTGATTGATGGCTTCAACCACTTAACTTGAATGAAGTTTGTGGCGTTGATCTTACTATTCATCAGACAGACAATGGAATCCCAATTTGGATCTACATTAATCAACTTGAATTGGTTTTTCAGAAGCCCAGCAAGAGTGCTAGAAATATTGTTGACGGTTTTCCTTGTGTTGTAGAACTCTTTACCATATTTAGCATCACATCTAGTCTTCCAGAGTTCCCAAATAGTTATGGCTGGTAGGCATTTCATGATCATATCAAGGACTGGATTTTTAGTTTTCCATGTCCACCAATATTTGATCAAGAGTCTAAAAGGGACGTTAACACATGGAATGCCTACAGGACCACATAAGGTTGACCAAATCCTTTTAGCAAAATCTCCAGAGCAGCTGAAGTGCTCAATGTCTTCTTCTTGAGGTAGTCTGCAACAACAGCATCTCGAGGCAATAGATATTCCCATTTTTGAGAGTCTAGAGTCCGTAGGGATATTATCTCTTAGAACTCTCCACAACATGAAGTTCATCTTGAGGGGAACTTTTTTATGCAAAGTTTTCTCATCCAACCAGTTCCCAGTCTTCTTCTGCCTCAACATCTGCCAGGCTGAGGACACTGTGAATTTTCCATTTTGTTCCGGAGTCCATATAGGTCTGTCATCTAGTGCCAGATTCAAGTTTATCTGCATATCATAAATGCGATCTATCACTATGGAAGGTAGGAAGATGTCCCATCCCCTCCAATGCCACTGTCCATTGATGTAAAGCTCTGACAGTTTTTGTTCTCTTGGCTTTCTGTCATCAGGGAAAAATTGCCAAAGAGCTCCAAATCCTGTCCAGTTGTCTTGCCAAATTGATACATTTCCTCTACCTATCTTCCAGAGAATGTGTTGATCCACAGTACTTTTGATTTTGCACATGGCATTCCAGGAGTGAGAATTTCCTGAGTACCATCTCTTAGTAACAGGGTGGATTCTTAAGCAATATTTGGCCATCAGAAACTCGCTCCATAGTGAATTTGAAGTCCTCAGTGACCACCATTGTTTCACAGTGAAAGCCTTGCAGATATCTTGAAGTCTTCTAAAAGAGGCACCACCTTCATCCCAAGGATAGCACATGGATTCCCAGGATGCCCAGTGCATTTTTGTTTTCTCACTGGTTCCACCCCATAGGAATCTGTTAAGCATTTTTTCCATTTGATTGAGAACCCCAATAGGTGGATGGATTGCTGCAAATGAGTGAACTGAAAGTGACATTAGGACATGTTTAATAAGAACAACTCTTCCTCCTATTGAGAGGAATTTGTTTTGCCAGCCTCCAATTTTGTGAAGAATTTTGCTCATCATCTCTGAAAACAAAGCATAATCTTTTCTTCCTTCATACAAAGGGCAACCCAGGTATTTGATTGGTAGACTTCTGTAAGTCATTCCAGTTATTCCTTGAACTCTTTGTCTAGCTTGCTCATTTTCTTTGCTGGAAAGTGAGACACTGGACTTTGATTTGTTGATCTTCTGACCAGATACTCTTTCATAGTTGTTGAGTGTCTTCATCAGCAGATCCAGAGATCTCCTGCAACCACTGGAAAATAAAATGACATCATCAGCAAATGCTAAGTGGTTAATCCTAGGTCCCTTTTTGTTCATGCTAAAACTAGAGAAATCAGTATTGTTGTTCAATTCGTTGAGTTTTATGGAGAGATATTCAGCACTAATCACAAACAAAGATGGAGAAATAGGATCTCCCTGCCTTAAGCCCCTCTTGGATTGAAAAAATTCATGTCTATTGCCATTAACAACTAGAGAGTACCAATTACTAGAGATGTGTCTAAATATCATGTCAATCCATATTTCACAAAAGCCCATTCTTCTCAAAAGGATACAAAGAAAAGGCCAAGAAACTCTATCAAAAGCTTTAGTCATGTCAAGCTTAAGCACAACATTTCCTTCCACATTTAGAGAGTCTAGGTCCTGGATGATCTCTTGAGCAAGAAGAATGTTTTCAGTAATAGATCTACCTTTAATGAAACCACTTTGGTTCTTACTGATCAGGGAGGGAAGAATCTTGTTGAGTCTAGAATTAAGCACTTTAGAGAGGATTTTACTGATTACATTGCAAAGACTAATAGGTCTCATGTCAGAAAAATGTTGAGGGTGATCAACTTTAGGGATCATGACAATATTAGTATGGGTAAGCCATTTAGGGAGATTAGCACCACAAAAGAAAGAATGTAAAGCCTTAGTAACCTCGGGGCCTACCACTCCCCAACAAGTTTGAAAAAACTTAGCTGTGAATCCATCAGGCCCAGGGGCACTGTCAGGATCCATGGTCATGAGGTTATTTCTGATCTCCTCTTCAGTTGGAAGCTCAATCAGGTCTCTGTTGATCTCATTGGTGATAGTTGTGTTGATACACTGTAGGTCTTGGAAGTCATTGTACTCAGGAATATGGCTGAATATTCCTTTAAAGTATTTAACCCCTGCCTCTGCAACCTTTTTATTACCTTCCACCCATTCATGGTCTTCATCCATGATCTTGTTAATTCCAATTCTCCTTCTTTTGTCTGTGATGGTTTTATGGAAGTATGAAGTGTTGGAGTCTCCGTCCACTAGCCACCTTACTCTGGATTTCTGCCTTAGGATGTTGGCCTGAGTTTTCAAGTAGAACACATACTCAGCCTTTTTCTTATTGAGACTTGCTCTTATGGATGGAGAGTTGTTGTTCTGGAGAGCAAGTTCAAGATTGTTGATCTCTTGCTCCAACCTCTTAGGGACTTCAAAAATGTCTCCATAGGTGTCTCTGGACCAAGTACTTAAAGCGCTGGCAGTCCTTTTAAGCTTTTGGTGTAGTATCCACATTGGGTTCCCTTGGCATTCAAAGCTCCATATCTTTCCCATGACTTCCAAGAATTGAGGGTGGTCTGTCCAAGCATTAAGGAACTTGAAATATTTGGTAAACACCTCTTCTGTATTAGTGAACTGGATTAGAAGAGGGGCATGGTCGGAACCTGATATGGCCAGATGAGTTACAGTTGTTCTATTGAATAAAACAAACCATTCAGAGTTGTATAACATTCTGTCAAGTCTTTTCCATATTGTGTCTGGAGCACCTCTGTTGTTGCACCAGGGGTAAGTATTTCCTGCAAAACCTGCATCTTGAACCCCTGTGTCTTCCATGAAATTGAGGAAGTCAAAGTTTTTCTCCAGTCTATAAAGAGTTCCGCCGAGCTTTTCCTCCACTTTGCCAATAACATTAAAGTCCCCCATTATACTCCATGGGCCTTGTATGTTGTTAGAGACAGATACCAGGTCCTCCCAAAGGGTTCTTCTCAGGAAAGTCCTGCATTTAGCATAAACTAGAGTCAAGTGAAACTTAGCTCCTGAGATAACATGATTCTAACTTATCTTGGATTATTTTTATTTTATCTATAGAGAATATAATTAATTCTATTTTAGGGTCTTCTTCTTTTATATTTTTTTATTTTTTGTGTAATTTTTTCACTTCCTTTTATCCATTCTGTTGTCTTTCGTTTATTGTTATTTACTCTTTTTACTCCTATTTTTTGTTTATATGGTGTTGTGAACCACTAGTGTGTTTTTATTATTATATGTGGGTATAATTTTTCTAAAACTGGCATTCCTAATAGCATATTTTTTTTTGTAAGTTCGAAGTTATACATTTCTTCTATAGTTAATATCTTATCACATATTTGTATTTTTATATTTTTTGTCTTATATGTGATCATGATTCCTTCATTATTAAATCCTGTTACTACTATCGGTGTTTTTTAATTTTTCTCATTTATCTTCTGGTAAGCAATTGTATTTACATATATTAGCTTCTGCTCCTATGTCTATCATTGGTGTATAATATCTGTTATAATATCCTTCTATTATTATCTTTGCAAGTATATATATTTTCATGTTTTTATCATAAGAAAGTCCTTTTTATTATTATCTTCTTATTATCATAATTTATTGTTAATTATTTGTCTTCTAAATTATATGGTTTTACTTGTTCTAACCATTTTATTCATAAATTGATATTTTTATCTCCTTTATATACTTTAAACTTTATTACTATTGGTACTCCTCCAATGATTATTTCCTTTTCTGTAGTTTCTTCGGTATATATTAATGCCTTTGATAGTTTAGGGCATAATTGTTTAGTAGTAATTATTTCATCTTCTGTTACTAATTCTCTTGTAATATAGTTTTCTTCTTGTCCTTTATTTATTAATATTAAATATTTTCGTTGTTCCATTACTCCCATTATGTAGTACTGATGTGGTTTTATTTCTTCTTCCATTGATTTTTGTGGAGTTTTATCTATTCTTCTTGAGGTACTCATTTTTGATGATATTTGTGGTATTTCATAGTTTGTGTTTATTCTTTTTTATGTACTTAATCTTTCTTTTACTATTTCTAAATCTTCTTCTATGTCAATCTCATTATAACTATAGTCATTATTATCTATGACTGTAACTATTCTTTCAAAAAGATTTTCTATTTTTATTTTATTTATTTTATTTTTTGCTGTTATCTTATGTTTTGTTGTTAAAACATACAAGTTTTTACATCTAGCTGTAAATATCTTACTTCCTGGGGATAGTTCTATCCCTGACATTTTCCAATATAATACTAGTGATTTATCTATGTTTCTCTCATTTATTGCTACTGAGTAGTTAACACTTATTATAAATTTAAATTTTTGGTATATGAGGTTACCTTTTACTGCACTTATTATACTTTTTTCTATGGGTTGTATAATTTTATCATCCACTAAGTATATTTTTATGGGTGTATCTATTCCTTCTTTAAAACATGCTTTTATTAGTATTTCTGTTCCTCCTAAATGTACATATTTAATTGGATTTTTAGCCTTAATATCTTGTATTCTTTATTTATTATTTGTTTGTTTTTTATTGATATTTTAGCCTTTCCTTTGGTGTATTTGCAATCTATGATATGTTCTCTTTGACTTACTACATAATATTATTCTTTTTGTCGTTTAAACCAGTTTCTTATTCTTGGTATCTCAAATATTTTTTCTACGCTTAGGTCTAATTATTTTCCTTTTATTTGTTCAAATATACTATTATCAAATATTATTTTTTGTTCTAAAGATTCTTCATCTTGATGTTCTTCTTTAGTTATTATTTGTATATCTGTTTCAGTCATTTGTTATATTATAGAATTCATTGTCGGATTCCATTTCTATATCGTTATCCATTTCATTTTCTGATATTTCATATATGCTATCTTCACTTTCTAATTCATAATCTATGTATTCTATCTGCCTATATTTTTCATCGTCTATTATTATTTCTGATATTTGTATTTTATTTGGATTTTTAGGTAATTTACAATCTTTAGCTATGTGTCCTAATTTTCCACAATTATAACAAGTACATTCCGTTAGTTTTCTCTTTGGCCTATATGGTCTTTTGATTTTGTAGTTTTTCACATAATATCTTCTTCTCGATTTTTTATATTTATATTTTGATCTGTATTTTTTATTATATTTCCTTCTATAGTATTTGTCTGTACATCCAAATTGGGGTGCCGTTTTATTTTTGCAACATGCTAAGTTTTTTACTAATATTTTCCCATTTTAATTTCTTCTTTATGTTTTTCACATAGTTTTATAAACCATCGTTGTAATAAATTCAATCTAGCTCCTAAGGTATCTGTTAATCCTGCTTCATTCCAACTTTTTATTACTTTTGAATTAAAAAGTTCTGGTAATTTTGTAAAATATAATTTTCTTATTTCTTTACTCTCTTATGTTCTATATGTTCCTTTATAATAGTATTCTCTAAATGCACATGTATAGTCATCTATATAACACATATTACATATTGCTAATTTTGTCATTAGATTCCGGTTTATGATTTTTTCTTTATTTTGCTCTTCTACTTCTGTTGTCATACTACAAAATTCATCTCTTATAGCTACTTCGTACTTATATAATATTTTCATAGTTGTAGTAGCTAATTCACCATTAGATATATCTCATCCATAATTGGATTGTTTAAAAACTCTAAGAAGTAATAAAAAATCTAATGGTGAATTAGCTACTACAACTATAGAAATATTACATAACTACTAAGTAGCTATAAGAAATGAATTTAGTAGTATGACAACAGAAGTAGAAGAGCAAAATAAAGAAAAAATCATAAACCGGAATCTAATGACAAAATTAGCAATATGTAATATGTGTTATATAGATGAATATACATGTGCATTTAGAGAATACTATTATAAAGGAACATATAGCATAGAAGAGAGTAAAGAAATAAGAAAATTATATTTTACAAAATTACCAGAACCTTTTAATTCCAAAGTGATAAAAAGTTGAAATGAAGCAGGATTAATAGATACCTTAGGAGCTAGAATGAAATTCTTACAACGATGGTTTATAGAATTGTGTGAAAAAAATATAGAAGAAATAAAAATGGAAAAAATATTAGTAAAAAACTTAGCATGTTGCAAAAATAAAACGGCAACCCAATTTGGATGTACAAACAAATACTATAGAAGGAAATATAATAAAAAATACAGATCAAAAATATAAATATAAAAAACCGAGAAGAAGATATTATGTAAAAAACTACAAAATCAAAAGACCATATAGGCCAAAGAGAAAACTAACGGAATGTACTTGTTATAATTGTAGAAAATTAGGACACATAGCTAAAGATTGTAAATTACCTAAAAATCCAAAGAAAAACAAATATCAGAAATAATAATAGATGATGAAAAATATATACAGATAGAATACATAGATTATGAATTAGAAAGTGAAGATAGCATATATGAAATATCAGAAAATGAAATGGATAACGATATAGAAATGGAATCAGACAATGAATTCTATAATATAACAAATGACTGAAACAGATATACAAATAATAACTAAAGAAGAACATCAAGACGAAGAATCTTTGGAACAAAAAATAATATTTGATAATAGTATATTTGAACAAATAAAAGGAAAAGAATTAGACCTAAGCGTAGAAAAAATATTCGAAATACCAACAATAAGAAACTGGTTTAAACAACAAAAAGAAGAATATTATGTAGTAAGTCAAAAAGAACATATCATAGATTGCAAATATACCAAAGGAAAGACTAAAATACCAATAATAAACAAACGAATAATAAATAAAGAAATACAAAATATTAAGGCTAAAAATCCAATTAAATATGTACATTTAGGAGGAACATAAATACTAATAAAAGCATGTTTTAGAGAAGGAGTAGATACACCAATAAAAATATACTTAGCGGATGATAGAATTATACAACCCAAAGAAAAAAGTATAATAAGTGCAGTAAAAGGTAACCTCATATACCAAACATTTAAATTTATAATAAGTGCTAACTACTCAGTAGCAATAAATGACAGAAACATAGATAAATCACTAGTATTATATTGGAAAATGTCAGGGATAGAACTATCCCTAGGAAGTAAGATATTTACAGCTAGATGTAAAAACTTGTATGTTTAACAACAAAACAAAAGATAACAGCAAAAAATAAAATAAATAAAATCAAAATAGAAAATCCTTTTGAAAGAATAGTTACAGTCATAGATAATAATGACTATAGTTATAATGAGATTGACATAGAAGAAGATTTAGAAATAGTAAAAGAAAGATTAAGTACATAAAAATAAATTAACACAAACTATGAAATACCACAAATATCATCAAAAATTAGTACCTCAAGAAGAATAGATAAAACTCCACAAAAATCAATGGAAGAAGAAATAAAACCACATCATTACTACATAACGGGAGTAATAGAACAACGAAAATATTTAATATTAATAAATACAGGACAAGAAGAAAACTATATTACAAGAGAATTAGTAACAGAAGATGAAATAATTACTACTGAACAATTATGCCCTGAACTACCAAAGACATTAATATATACCAAAGAAACTACAGAAAAGGAAATAATCATTGGAGGAGTACCAATAGTAATAAAGTTTAAAGTATATCAAGGAGATAAAAATATCACTTTATGAATAAAATGGTTAGAAGAAGTAAAACCATATAATTTAGAAGACAAACAGCTAACAATAAATAATGATAATAAGAAGATAATAATAAAAAGGACTTTCTTATGATAAAAACCTGAAAATATATATACATGCAAAGATAATAATAGAAGGATATTATAACACATATTATACACCAATGATAGACACATGAGCAGAAGCTAATATATGTAAATACAATTGCTTACCAGAAGATAAATGGGAAAAATTAAAAATACCAATAGTAGTAACAGAATTTAATAATGAAGGAAGCATGATCACATATAAGGCAAAAAATATAAAAATACAAATATGGGATAAGATATTAACTATAGAAGAAATGTATAACTTCGAACTTACAACAAAAGATATGCTATTAGGAATGTCATTTTTAGAAAAATTATACTCACATATAATAACAAAAACACACTGGTGGTTCACAACACCATGTAAACAAAAACCAAGAGCAAAAAGAGTAAATAACAAAAAACGAAAGACAACAGAATGGATAAACGGAAGTGAAAAATTACACAAAAAATAGAAAATATAAAAGAAGAAGACCCTAAAATAGAATTAATTATATTCTCTATAGATAAAGTAAAAATAATCCAAGATAAGTTAGAATTATTATATAGTGAAGATCATTTACAAGGATGAGAAAAACATAAAACAAAAGTAAAAATTGAGCTAATTGATAATAATAGTATAATAACCCAAAAACCATTAAAATATAATTTTAACGATTTAACAAAATTTAAAATACATATAAGTGAATTACTAGAAAAATGGTATATATAAGAAAGCAATAGCAAGCATACAAGCCCAACATTTATAGTAAATAAACATAGTGAACAAAAAAGAGGAAAAAATAGAATGGTTATTGATTATAGAAATTTAAATGCAAAAACTAAAACATATAATTACCCAATACCAAATAAAATATTAAAAATAAGACAAATACAAGGATATAATTACTTTAGTAAATTTGACTGCAAATTAGAATTTTACCACTTAAAGTTAGAACAAGAATCTAAAAAACTTACAGCATTTACAGTACCACAAGGATTTTATGAATGGAATGTATTGCCATTTGGATATAAAAACGCACTAGGTAGATATCAACATCTTATGGATAACTACTTTAAACAACTAGAAAATTGTATAGTATACATTGATGATATATTATTATATTCTAAAACACAAGATGAACATATAAGGTTATTAGAAAAATTTATACATATCATAGAATACTCAGGTATAAGCCTAAGTAAAAAGAAAGCAGATATAATGAAAAAGTAAATAGAATTCTTAGGAATACAAATAGATAAAAATGGAATAAAAATGCAAACACATATAGTATAAAAAATAATTAACTCAAATGAACAACTAGACACAAAAAATAAATTACAATCATTCTTAGGACTAGTAAATCAAGTAAGAGAATACATACCAAAATTAGCAGAGAATTTAAAACTATTACAACAAAAATTAAAGAAAGATGTAGAATACCAGTTTGATAAGAAAGACCAAACACAAATATAAAAAATAAAATTATTATGTAAGAACCTACCTAAACTATATTTTTTCCGGATGAAAACAAAAAAAATTTACTTATATAGTACAATCAGACGCCACTGAAAAAAGTTATGGAGGAGTCTTAAAATACAGGTATGATAAAGAAAAAATAGTACATCATTGTAGATATTATTCAGGAACATTTACTAATACAGAAATACGATGGAAAATAAATAGGAAAGAATTATACTTAGTGTATAAATGTTTACTATCATTTGAACCATATATTGTATATAACAAATTTATTATAAGGACAGATAACACACAAGTAAAATGGTGGCTAACAAGAAAAATACAGGATTCAGTAACTATAAAAGAAATGAGAAGATTTGTATTAAGTATATTAAATTTTACATTTACTATTGAAGTAATAAAAACTGACAAGAATGTTATTACAGATTACTTATCAAGACAAAGCTACTCAAACTGAGAAAGAAAATGCAATTGAAGATATACTCAAAGCCATTACTACACTTTGTATCAAAGTGGACAGTATGGAAAATGAGATACAAAAGCTAAAGACTAATGAAAATAATTTGAAGTCTAAGCTAGTACAAGTCAGCAGCATGACTATAAAAATGCAAAGCTAAGTCGATCGGAAGACTTTAAAAATCCAGAGTTAAGAGGTGACGTTGGGAAACACCTTAAAACCCATTATAATTGTCTGAATATAACTGCAGGTACAAAAAGATCAGTTATTGAAAAACAACGAAATGCAAATTTAAATCAGTTCTTTGAAAAACCATTTACACCAAAAAAAACCCATTAAGCATAAAACCACAAACCTCTACCTATGCAGATAGCCAACAAAATGAGAAAAAAATTATATAACCATGTCACGAGAACATATATTGAAAATATATATAAAATCAAAACCTATTTAAACCATAATCCTAGATCCACTACAACCAAAGAACCAAGTCAAGACTACCTAACCCAAAAATTACAAGGTTCTAACAAGCTAATCGCACAGCCAAAAACTAACGCCAATTTAGTAAGGACATGTTACAATTATGGACTATTAAATATTGTATACACATACGACTGAGAAGAAATAAGTGGAATACCAGAACTACACAAGGCATTCATCACATATAGAAGAGTTACCAAGGGAAATTTATTTTATTTAATGTTTTATACAGCACCAGCAGAGATATTAACGAAGAGATAAAACCCCCAATTCAAGTTATTAAAATAGCACTAACCAAAGATATGATTATACCCGAAGATATTGGACAACAGAAAGANATCTATGTTTGCTAAAAGTTTCGTATATATTTCGCTTGTTTCCGAATGTTGTTCATCTAGATTATCGTCATTTATTTCATCAATTCTTATTTCAGGTAGATTATCTTGGTTATTTTCTTCTTTTTCTTCTAATTCATCTTCTAATTGCAATTTTTCTTTAAATTCAATTATCTCATTTGCTAATTTTGTTTTTTGTTCTTTTTCTTTTTGTTTAATTTCATACACTTCTTTTAATATTGCCAACTCTTTTTCTAGTTCTATTATTTTAGTATTTTTTACTTCTTCTAATTGTTGTACTTCCTTTTTTGCTTGTTGTTTTATTTTTTCAATTTCCGTTTTTCTATCATTTCTTCATTTTCTTTTGTTATCATAGCAGTTAAACTATCTTCTAGTTTTACCGTTTCTTTTTCTAACATTAAACTTAGATTGTCACCTATTTTCTTATATCTTCTTCTAGATTAGAAAATATTATTTTTATTTTTAATCTGTCATAGTTTTCATATGGTTTTTCATCTATTGCGTATTCTTCTTTATTCATTTATAAATTGTGTTGTAGTTTATATTCTAAACTTTCTATCTGTATTTGTAGATATAAAATAGTTTTTCTCTATGCTACTATAGATTTTTTACAAATTCCTGTAAATATATTACTGTTAAGTCTATTTTGCCTATGTCTCAGTTCTTGTCTTTTTGCTATAATTATTTCAGTAAGTTTTTGTCTATATTCGTTATCCTCGTTATTCATTGTATCTTTAAATATTGAATATATTTATATTCTATTTTAGATATATTATCTATTAATTGATCTAATTTGTTGTTATCAGTTTTTGTGATATTAAGTTGTTTATATTCTGGATATAATTTGTTTAATTTTCTTCTTATTCTTCTTAACGTTCTACTAGTATGCTTCTTCTTATATTTCGTTTCATCCATAACTCTGATATCATTTTTCGGGGGTGCGGAATTCATGTGTGAGGAATTCATATATTTGGTAGTGTGGTAGGTGAGAAATTCATCTTAAAATTTTTATTATAATATTCTTTTTTCAAGGGTCTTAATCTTTAATATCTCTTTAATATTATTTATGATATATTCTAGATATAACATATCTTGGGTTTTTAGATACATGTATAAATTATTTTCCATTAATGGTTCTATTAATTTTATATTTTCCATAGCTTCTGTCCAATATTGTAAATATTCGTAGTTCATTTTAATCTGAATTTATTTCTAAATCATACCATTCTATTCTTTCGAGGTCTAAATCATGTAGGTCTATCTCATACCATTGTTGGTTTAATATATCTTCTGATTCGTTATCATTAAATATTTTTTCCCATATGATTCTTTTTAATTCAATTATTTCTATACCTTTAAGTATATATAAGATTAAAGTTTCATAGTTATTTATCATTTCATCATGCATGTATGTAGTCATGTTCTTTATCATGCAAGTTTTTTATTTTTAATTATTCCTTTCTATCATATTCATAATTGATTAAATTCATATTAGATCATTATGAACTAGATTATCTATTTATCATGTTTTTTTGTCACTACTAGCATCGTACTTTAGCGGATACTTTCTTCTTATCAGCGCCTCAACTTTGTTTACTCACCTAAACGGCTTTCCTTGCCTACCGATTTCAACATTAGGATGACATAGTATAGAAGTTTTCTCCATGTTTCCAGTGTGCTAATAAACTAGAAATCATGATTCAAATAATTCTAATACATAATAACTAACATAAATTTATTCAATCATATA
>NC_064292.1:8790676-8799739 GCF_019186545.1 Solanum stenotomum | reverse complement strand
GGGAGTAAACAAAGTTGAGGCGCTGATAAGAAGAAAGTATCCGCTAAAGTACGATGCTAGTAGTGACAGGAAAACATGATAAACAGATAATTTAGTTCATAATGTCTAATATGAATTTAATCAATTTTGAATATGATGGGAAGGAATAATTGGAAATAAAAAACCTGCATGATAAAGAACATGACTACATACATGCATGATGAAATGATAAAAAACTATGAAACTTTAATCTTATATATACTTAAAGGTATAGAAATAATTGAATTAAGAAGAATCATATGGGAAAAAATATTTAATGATAACGAATCAGAAGATATATTAAACCAACAATGGTATGAGATAGACCTACATGATTTAGACCTCGAAAGAATAGAATGGTATGATTTAGAAATAAATTCAGATTAAAATGAACTACGAAAAAATTACAATATTGGACAAAAGCTATGGAAAATATAAAATTAATAGAACAATTAATGGAAAATAATTTATACATGTATCTAAGAACCCAAGATTTGTTATATCTAGAATATATCATAAATAATATTAAAGAGATATCAAGATTAAGACCCTTGAAAAAAGAATATTATAATAAAATCTTTAAGATGAATTCCTCACCTACCACACTACCACCTACCACACTACCAAATATATGAATTCCTCACCCATGAATTCCGCAGCCCCAAAAATGGTATACCAAACCAACCATCCTACAAACAAATCAGCGATAAACCACTAAAAACATCATAATTTGTATTAGTAAGTGTTTCAAAATCCTAATTAAATTTTAACTGAGAAGATATCGATGATAAATTAGGAATGATGAGGAAAACAATGACTTTTTGTAGAAAATATCGCAACAGATTACAGTGATGTTGTAGAAATTATCGCAACAACAACTGGATTTGTGAAGAAGAATAATGGAGAAACAAGAGAATTGAAAGGAAAGAAAACGGAAATTAGTAAAAGTAAATTAAATTTGAAATATGAAACGACCATTTATAGAGGAGAGAGGGAAAAGGTAGATTGTTTTCAACCTTTTAATTTTTTTTTGAATTTTGATAATATAATGTTGCAACATATGACAATTAAAAGTGACATATGTTGCCACATATCTCCTTTTTGTTGGGGCACATGCAGGTAATTCTGTGGGTTTTTTACAATCGAGGTTATATATCTTGCCACATATCACCTTTCGGTTGGGAAACATACAAATAATTGTGTGAATTTTTTACAACAAAGGCTATATATGTTGCCACAGATACCACATCTTACTTTCCAATATAATTGAAATTTGTTCCAACAAAATAAAAATATAATAATAAGCATTAATATTATCAGCAAAAATGAATACTTCACCAATTCTTTTTTACAACTTATCAACAATAAGGTAATTCACAATGGTATACATAACCATTAAAATTATATCTAATCAATGGTGGTAACCACAATATTTTCATCTGGAGATATGAACTTTGCTTTTTTAGGTCTAGGCCTCTGTGGGTCGTCATTGTCAATAACATAGCCACTCTAAGCATTTAAAATCTCATAATTCCATAGGAGTGAAGTATATCTCATGCGAAAGGATTGAGAAATAATTCCATAAGATGGTACTTGTAGTCCATCACTCAAAAACTCAGCGTATGCAGCAACAAAAAGTTCACAATCTCTGCATGGTATATCATGAATTAGAAAATATGATAAACGTAATAACATCACATTTCGATAGTGGTAAGACAAAAAAATAATGTGATATTTACAGACTATTGCTTGCTTATTGGGAAATATCAATAACATTTATGACTTCGAATGGGTGAGATTTGTTCTTTCCCTGGTAAGATTCAAGAACTGACAAGTTGGTTCGGTCTCTTTGCTCAAAAATTCTATTAGATTCAAGGTACTTTGACAACATTGTAGACAACTTCTGAATCTCGATAGACAATTTTCTATTAGTCTTAGATGAGGACATAGAATCATACATCTTTATGGATCGTTCCTTCAATACAATGACAACCAAGACCCAATGAAGCTCCCCATTACAATTTATAGGGAAATAAACCTCATCTGTGAGGTGCCAAGGCAGTCCAGTAGGTATACCAAATCCTATGATAGTGTCAACAATTTTATTCTCATTTTCAGGAACAACACTGACATTGTCAATATATTTTTGAAATAACAATTAGCAGTGATATATCGATGTTTAGAATGACTCTGTTGCTTTGACTTCTTCAGCAAATACTATAAAATGACATCAACATTCTGCACAGATGCATCAACAACTGTATTTTTGTATCAATTATTTGTATGTATTCATATCTTAATCAAAACATAAGTGGACATGGATTTACCTCATCAGTCCAACATCTATTGGGTTGAGACATTACGTAGAACCAATCCTTTTTATTTGAAAATGCAACAACAAAGTCAAGTTGTTTGAATTCAAATTTCAAGCAATTTACTAAGTAGCGAGCATCCTTGTCTCTTCTGTAATTGTGTAAACATTATATATAAACATTTAGTGGACATCAAGAAGAAATACTAATAATAGTTGAACAATTTTACGTTTTTGCATGATGCTTGTAAAGACCCTCGTTTATCCATTGCGAGAAGGATGGCATTAGTTCAGTTGGACCCTCGCTGGTAATGTTAAAACCTTCTAATGGATATTGTTGCTTCACATCACAACTGATGACTTTCTTCTCTTTCTTTTTCTTTTTCTCTTTCTCTTTCTCTTTCTCTCTCTCCTTCTCTTTCTCCTTACCTTTTGGAGTTGAGGAAGATACTGGAGCAATAGTCATTAATTTTTTTTTACTAATTATAGATAGTGATTGAGAAATAGATTTATTCAACCTCCTACACTTCAAAGGCTGTGAAATCTTCTTGGATGTATGTACATCAATATTATAAGTCATTTCCTTAAAAATATTAGAGAGTTATTTAACAAAAATAATAAAATAATCATGTTGCTCACATTCTTTGCATCGACAAAAAGAGCATTTGATGTTAGAAGAGAAAGCATTACCAACAAAAGCTTGAGTTGTTGCCATAGATGAAGCTTCTTATGTCATTTGATCTACAAGGTAAATAAAAAAAGGTTTCGAGTTTACAATTGATTATAAAATAATAATGGGTAGCAATTTATACTTATGTTGATACAAATGGACATTTTGTTGCCACAGATGTACCTTTATTGACATAGATGAATCTTTTGTTGTCACATATGAATCTTCTGTTGTCACAGATGGGTAACCTGTTACTAAAGATGACCATTTTGTTGCCCTAACACATAGGTGACATGTTCCAACATATGACAACTCTATTTGGAATATGTACCAACATATCACTAAAATGTTGCAACATACGTTACATCTTTCAACAAATGAAATATATGTTGGACAACTGAACAAGACTATATTTCTAAAATCATATGAACATAATGGTCAGAAAAATAATACCGAATGCAACAAAAAATGACTTTTCACTGAACAACAACAATACATATACATTTTCTCAAAATTAGGGTTTTTTGGGTTTGTTGATTTTTTTTTGAAAAATAATAAATAATAGGTACAATTACACCATTATTCAATTTTCACATTTATAGAACAATTTATTATTCATTATCCTAAGAAAAAATCTTACTATCAAGAATGTATTGTTCGAAAATTGTAAAATCTTTCAAGAAAATGACTTACCCATTTTAAGTCGAACACGATCTTCAGCTCAGAAAGAGAGAGTAACGGCCTGAGATGAGGAGGAAGATAATGGGGAGAATACTTGTTGATAGTCGAATTTTCTAAGGAAGAAGAAGAAGAAGAGAAGAACACTAGGAGAAGAAGAAGAAGAGAAAATTCTATTTTCTTTTACTTTTTTTAAAATGGTTTGGATAGAATTATAAAAATCAAAAAATGAAGTGTTTTTTGTATTTTATAAAAGATTAGAAAGTTTTGAAAATGTTAATTTGGCCCAAGATTTACTTGATTACATTTTAAAGTGGATTTGACCCTTTCTTGGTCAAAATGTCACCAAAAACAAAACCAAGACTTAATTGACACCTTTCATTTAATTTTCTCAAGTTTCTAAGAAAAACCCTCTTGTGAAAAAGAAGAAGCTCTCTCGCTGTGAAGAATAAGCAATTTTAGTTATGGGGTAACCTAAAAAAGCTTATTCCACCTCATCAATGGTAACTCAGCCCTGTAATGAATGTTGTTGATTGAAGATGCTATTTGTTTGGTGAAAATTCACATTGAGCTTTGTTTTTCATGAGCTTTGCATGATTTATGTATCACCCTTTAGTATATTTCAATGGTTCTCTCATAAATGTAATATAGATAGCCAAATGCATTAGTTTTATAGTTGTACTCTTGTTGTTTCTCCTTTTTTTTGTAAATGCGTGAAGTTGATCCACGATGTGGCTTAGTGATCAACAAAATAGGTGAATTAGTAGGCCGAATTACTATGCACCAATATGTACTGGATACTTGTTAACCGAGGCTTAAATAATGGGTAGAAGGGTAGTAAGTAGCCAAGAGTTATCATACTTTTATGTGAGGAAGGCAAGGGGTCAGTTTAGTTAGTAGTCACGTAGTATCTTATTCTTTAATTTTCACTAGTAGTATCGTTATTTTCCTTTCAATCTTGCTTTGATTTTACTTCTTTTGAGCCGAGGGACTGTTGCAAGCAATGTCTCTACCCCACAAAGGTAAGGGTCAATCCTATCCTCCCCAGACCCACTTGTGGGATGTTGGTATATGTGCGCCCACTAACAGTCAATGGACCAGCTCCCTTAACACGGTAAGAACAGTAATATAAGCACACACAATAGTATGCGTCCACTATACATCAATGGATCAGGTCCCATGAATCAGCAGGAACAACAACTGCAATAAATGCAGAAAGTAAATGGCTGGAAGTAAAATCTGCAAAATGATTTTACGTGAAAACCCACTTGCTCAAGAGAGGTGAAACCACGATCTGTCCTTACAAGACTTTCAACCCAACCTCCATTTAACTCAAACAGAGCAACGATTCAGATTACAACGTTTGCAACCTAGGAATTTACCTCTAAATCCCTTTTCCCTCAATGTAGCACATCTACTACAAAGAAAGCAACTAAGCAATAACACTATTGCCCACTAAGCTACCTACCTCTAGATAACTTAGAATTTGACTGAGCAACAACTGTGTTGCCCACTAAACCATCCCACCAAGATGACTTAGAATTTTGACTAAGCAACAACCATGTTTCCCACTAAACCACCTACCACTAGATGACTTAGAATTTGACTAAGCAGCAACAATGTTGCCCACTAAATCGGTTGACCATAACTGACTTAGACTTTTAGACGAACTAAACAACGATCTAATTCCTTTATAGATTAGGAATAGATTTACAATGTAGCACGGAAGATATAATCCTAAGACAACTAGACAGCTTGCAAATCTATCAAGTCCCTGTTCCTTTTAAAGATAATACTTCTTTAAGGTGGCCTTTTCCTTTTAGCTTGTGAATTTTCAGAAAATTCACAACTTTATTTGCCAAAACATGGGTTTGTGTTTTCAAGAAGACTATTATAAAAGTGGACACAAACCCTTAGGACAAGGCCATTGGCTGAAAGCCTGCTGTCATGAAAGGTTGTGCACCAATCACATCAGAGTTGGCAGCCTTTTCATAGCTGTCTTTTCATCCTTTTCTCATTCACAGACTTTTCGGGACTAGGTCGCTTGCTGCGTTCTTGGAGGCTTGAGTTCTTGAAAAAGACTTGATAGTTTTCTCTCTTCTTGAATAATTGATGTTCTTTGTTTATTGTTGTATATATATCTGTTACCAACAATGGTTTTTACCACTAAAATAAACAACTTCGTCGCCCTTCCTATTGGTGAAGTACCCTGCACATCTCACCATGACAAAACACCTGTAAAGCTAACTTGACAGCTTATACCACTTTGAAACTGGACGGAAGTACTCTGCCAAAGACCAGGTCCCTGCATTTGTTAGGATCATCAAAACACTAAAATATAACATTTTCCCCCTTTTTGATGAAGACATAAAAATATTTCTCATGCTGAGTTTATTCATTCATTTCCCTTTCATCAGTCCCAATACCAGAAGACCCTTTCTTGGATCTGGTCCCTTGTTAGATCCCTAAGTTTGTTAAATCATCAAAACTTACCATCAGCTCCAAGGTAACATTTTCCCCCTTTTTGATGATAACATACTTATTCACCTTCTTCCCCCTTTCACCAGTTCTCCCTATCAGCATGCCTCTTCAGATAATTGGATTGGTCCCCTTTTTGCATCATTCCCGAAGTTTGTCAAATCATCAAAACATCACACCAACAACAAATAGCAGTTTCCCCCTTTTTGATGATGACAAACTTTTTTCAACTTCTCCCCCCTATTGGAATGACCATATCCTCTTCAAGTAGCACTTCTTCCCCCTATCGACATGACCATGTACTCTTCAAGTAGCACTTCTTCCCCCTGTCGACATGACCATGTAATAATTAATCTCATACCCTAACAATATTTCCCATTTTGTCATCGTAAAAAAGGGTTAAAGCAATAAACCAAGTTACCAAAAATGTAGTTCAAGCGAATTCATCGCCACTTGGGCAACACTGAGCATGAGAAAAAATGCATAAAGTAATGAGACAAGTCAGCAGAAACAAGACAATTTTTTTCATTCAGAAATGAAAGATCAGCCATCAAAGCATTGCAAACATCATTATGACTTAGAACCAAGACAATGCCCGTTGAATTTCAATAGAAAATGAGGGGGACTAACAAGGGAGTTAGGAGGAGTGAGGGGCTTAGGAACACGGGAATTTAGGAGGAGTGAGGGGCCTAATAACAAGGGATTGACAGTGTAATATTAGAAGATCATTTGCCTCAGCATGATTTCTCAGAAGCCTCTCTAGAAGTTCAACATTCTTCGCTGCTTGGAATTCATGGTAAGTCTTCAGGCTGCCAGTTTTTCTCAACCTAGTCCCTCTGATTGTGATTTCCAGAAGTTGAGCCTTCAAACACACTATTTAAGTATCCCTATTAGCAACACCAGTTGTCATAGCTTCTAAAGCTAGCTTGAGTTTCTCATGTTCCACCAACAGCTTAGACACATTACCTTTTTTGTCTATTCCCATCAACATGTTCACATTCAAGGTCAGAAAGTACCCATATCTCATGCCATATTTACCATCCTTAGTAGACATGATCTTGTGCATGTATTCTCGCATATGTGATAGAAGGATTGGTAACCTCAAACTTTCTGAAGGTCTCTGAAATGACTAGGTCAATAACTAAAGTGAGACACCCTCCTATTCAGAATACTTTGAGTTCTTAGAGTATCAAACCTTACCTTTTTGAACATCATATTTTGCACCTTCTTCTTTTGCTTTTTGGACATGGTCCCTCTTCACACTAAGAAATTTCTTCATCAGAAAATTCTCCTGCAGGAACAAAGGGTTTAAGCATTTGAAATGTTTTTTAAGAGAGGAAGAAAGAGGGTGTTGAAAATTTCTAATTTTTGGAAGGGAATTTAAGTTTTCTGGGGATAAGGAAAAAGATATGGAGCACAAGGGAAGTGGAAGGGTGTATCATGCGGAATCAAGTATCATCTTGGGATTCAAAGGATGGCACAATGATCAGACATGTGGCAGCTACAACCGTTCTCATGCATAAATCAAAATGCAATGTTAAGAGTGCTAATCTTTGAGAACGGACCAGTTCCTCTCTGTAGGTTGAATGTGATTGCCTAGATTTGTCCTGGCCTCTATTTTCCTTCAGCAAGTCTACCATGCGTATACCTACAAAAGGTACAAGACTGAATTTTCTAAAACATAAATAACTGAAAAACAAGGATATCTGCTCCCTTTGCATAGTCATGAGAGGGTTGATTGCTTCAGGCAGGATCCATTCAGTTCAATTTCAGTATCCCCAACTTCAATTTGTTTATCTTGACCAGGTCTTCTAAGAGCTTCAAGTTGCTGCTTGATCCACAAGATTGAGCCCATCATGTTGCACTTTCTACATACTATCCCTCAGTTGTTGAAAGAGCAACTAAATCTTTCCTTTTAGTTCCCCATGAATGAGAGATCATCCTAGAAAGTTAGTCATTTATGTTCTTTCTATTAGCTTGATACCTAGCATAATCAGCATCACCATATTCCTCCAATCAACACAAAATCTCCTGATGGATAGAGTAGAGCCAGGCCCCTGTCCTCATCAAGTGTCTTAGGATTCTCTTAGCAGCCTTCGAAAGTGATTCCGTTGGACAAGCTTGGAATCTTGCACAAATCCTAACACTTGTATCATTTATATCTGGACCATATCTACCAGTATCCAGCACCGAGTTGATACCCATGAGAGTATTAGTTGACTTCGCATCCATAATATGAAACTTCTTCAATAGCTTCTCTGAGCTGGAACCAGGTCCCTGTTCTAGAAAAAACTTGTCCTTGCTTAGGACTTTGGTGAAGATGTCCGCCACTTGACCTTCCATTTTGCAAAGCTTTAGAAGTTTGCTTCATTTACAGCTCCAAGAAGAAATTTAATTATTCCATCATGCTCATTTCAAAACTCACTCTTATGAAACCATTGTTGAAGAGGAACTTGGACAACCTGTCAGCTTGTCGGGAACCGAGTGACATACTTTGCTTCTTTCAAACTGAGATTGATCATCTTCTTCATTTTCACCTTCAGAATTCAAATTATCAGTTTGAACTACATCATCTTCGTTCAACATTGTCTATTGGACCGGGTCTTTCATTATGTGCATCCTCTACATCAGCTTCCTTGGGATTGTTGGATTCATGAAGATGATATTTTCTTCAGCAAGCTCACTGTTTAGACCATCTCTCTGAATCTGACGCAACTCTTCCATCTCAGAATATTCTTTATCTTGCAAATTCTCAATTCTTCCAAACTCATCAAAAATCATATGAACATCCTTTTCAATGCACACATTTTTATATAACGAATAAGACTTGCTGAAGGAAGAATATACCACAAATAATCTTTCAACATCATTGAGATTAAACTTCTCAATATCATCATTTTGGTCACAA
>NC_064292.1:8768112-8790576 GCF_019186545.1 Solanum stenotomum | reverse complement strand
TTTAATATTTTCCAGAAGTAGTGAAGACTATGATAAACACCTATGGATTATCTTGCAAAGTTTGAAGGGGAAAGAACTTTATGCTAAACTGTCAAAGTGTGAATTTTGGCTTGATGAAGTAGCTTTTCTAGAACATGTTATATCAACTGAAGGTGTGAAAGTGGATCCTAGTAAGATACAAGCAGTTATTGAATGGAGACCTCCTAAAAGTCTGACTGAGGTAAGAAGTTTCTTGGGCTTAGCAGGATACTACAGAAGATTTGTGAAAGGCTATTCCATTATCGCCTCCCCTTTGACTAGGCTCTTGCAGAAGGAAGTAAAGTTTACTTAGGATGATAAATGCCAAGAGAGCTTTGAAACTCTCAAATCCTTGTTGACTTAAGCGCCAATACTTACTCTACCAATTGAAGGGAAAAAATATGTAGTATACAATGATGCTTCTCACCACGGTCTCAGTTGCATTTTGATGCAAGAAGGGAATGTTATTTCTTATGCCTCTCGGAAATTAAAACCGCATGAAATGAATTACCCTACTCATGATCTTGAACTTGCTGTTATAGTGTTTGCTTTGAAAATATGGCGGCATTATCTGTATAGAGAGAAATGTCATATATTCACTGATCACAAGAGCTTAAAGTACTTGGGTACTCAAAAGGAGCTAAACCTTCGACAACGTAGATGGCTTGAACTCATCAAGGATTATGACTGCACGATTGATTATCATCCAAGTAAAGCTAATGTGGTTGATGATGCCTTAAGTAGAAAATCCTTCGCACACATTTCTTTGAGTCCTTTACCCTTGCTTTTTGAGTTAAGAGCCATGAATGTTTGTTTTACACTTGATTCAAATGGTTCAGTTATTGCTAATTTGCAAGTAAAGCCAATATTACTTGAACAAGTGAAAGAAGCACAAAAGGTAGATAAGAAACTTGTAAAATTGACCAGAGAAGTTCAAAGTGGGGAAAAACATGATTTTACATTTACGGAGGATGGTGGCTTATTTTATCAAAACAAGTTATGCGTCCCTAATGATGAACAATTGAGGAGAGAAATTGAATGAAACACATACTTCACCATATGCAATGCATCCTGGAGGTACAAAGATGTACTAGACCATCAAAGAAAATTATTGGGGGAATGGTATGAAGAGAGATATTGCGGAATTCATTTCAAAATGTTTGGTTTGTCAGCAAGTAAAGGCAGAACATCAGGTCCCAGTTGGTTTACTACAACCCTTGTCTATGTTGGAATGGAAATGAGAGAGAATATCTATGGACTTTGTTTCGGGACTTCCTCGCACTCAAAGGAATCATGATCCAATATGGGTGATTGTGGACAGGCTAACCTAGAGTGCTCACTTCTTAGTAATCAGGATGGATTACTCACTTGAGCGTTTAGCCGAGTTATACATTAATGAGATTGTAAGACTACATGGGATCCCTGTGTCTATTATATCTAATTGAGACCCACGATTTACATCTAGATTTTGGGGCAACTTACATGAAGTTTTGGGTACTAAGTTGAAATTTAGCACTTCGTTCCATCCTCAAATAGATAGCCAGTCGAAAAGAGTGATACAAATTTTGAAGGATATGCTTCGAGCTTGCATTATGGAGTTTGAGGGTAGTTGGGACATACACTTAGCTTTGATAGAATTTGCTTACAATAACAGTTACCAATCGAGTATTGGAATGCCTCCCTATGAAGCCTTATACGGAAGAAAATGTCGGACCCCTCTTTGTTGGAGTGAAGTTGGTGAAAGAAAGCTTGTTGGTCCTGAAATTGTGCAACAAACAGAGGACAAGGGAAAAATTATCAAAGATCGTCTAAAAATTTCTCTGGATAGACAAAAGTCGTACGCTGATCTTAAAAGGCGTGGCATAGAATATCAAGTTGGAGATAAAGTATTCTTAAATGTGTCTCCATGGAAAAAGATTATGAGATTTGGCCAAAAAGGAAAACTTAGTCCCCGATTTATCGGACCTTATGAGATACTTGAAAGGGTTGGACCAGTTGCATACAAATTGTCTTTGTCACCTGAGTTAGACAAGATCCACAATGTCTTCCATGTTTCTATGCTTAGAAGATATCGTTCTGATCCATCTCATGTTCTTCCAGTTGAATCTATTGAGGTTAATCCTGACTTGATGTATAATGAAGAACCTATCCTAATTCAAGCTCGAGAAGTAAATCAACTTAGAAACAAGAGAATCCCTTTAGTAAAGGTACTTTGGAGGAACCATTCTGGAAAAGAAGCTACCTGGGAAAGAGAAGAAGACATGAGAACCCAATATCCGCACTAGTTTCGGGACTAGTTTAAGGTAAATTTCGAGATGAAATTTCTTTAAGGAGATGAGAGTTGTAACACCCCTAAATGCTTAAACAAGTAGTCGCATGTTGTTACATCATCTCGTAATTACTAGAATATGTTTTATTCTTTTTTTTGGAACTTGAAATGTTGTGATTTGCAAACTTGCTTAGCATAAATTATTATCGTAAATTAAGGTATTGTATGAGGGTATTTGCGTAATTATCTAAGTATACTTACTTATACATTGGAAGTGTGGGTATAAAGTACATAAATATAGTTATATATGTATGCTTTTTGGGCAGCCATCTATTTGTTTGGGCAGCCCCTTTTGGTGACATCTGCCCATGTGACAAGGATAACTTTTGTAGCTATATATCTTTACACCTCCTTTGATTGAAGTCGTTTCCCTCAAGTCTAAGAACATTATAACATTAGCTAAACAATTGTTCTTCAAAATCAAGAGAAAAACTAAGTCCTTTTGGTTGGAATCCGACACACACACACTTCCTTTTGGTAAGTGACGAAATCTACTTTTGAGCTGGGTAGTGTTTGGTATTTTATGCATATCTCATTCAAAAGAACTTAGTTACAGTGAATAAATATATTTTGGAAAGCTAATTTGTAGACCTACAACTCTTGTGTTTATGTAAAATTCTAATTAAGCTATTATGGATACGAAATAAGAGACACAACATATGACAAGTTCTGTCCAGATTCTGGAATTAGAAATCCTGTATGTTCAACTGTTTGTGTTTTGATTATATCTTTTTGTACAAAGCGTATTTTTATGTGATTCTTGATTATTTGCAAGCTTAAGAGATGTACCTACATCTTTTATGAAGGATATAAATTCCATTTTGGCCATTTTCTGTTTTAAATCTAAGTTACGACATGCAATGATTTTATTGGGCAGAATATCTGTTTTGGGAGTATAGTCGTATTTGTACAAGCTAGGCTTACTTGTGATGATAACCCTGTGTTACACCATCATTATTGAGCTACTAGAAAGTAAATAAGTTATTGAATTCATTTTTTAAGGTTGTATATCCTCGTGTATGAGTTGAAGATTTTGATACGCTAGTTGGTCTACGATTTGAACTCGTGAAGTTATGTTGGACTATTTTTTTTGCTAAAGAACTGAGCTTTGTGTATAAACTTATACTTGTACTCTTTTTACCTGCTGGTGTATTTGAAAGTTTACTTTGGTACCTTGGTTACCTCTTGTCACTTTGCATTGTCGTATTGGTATTCTTTAATACATTAAAGATGCTTGTGTAACTCGCCCACTTGTATGAATTGTTTGATCACTTGGCACTCTTGTTGGGACCTTGTCTTTCTTGTGGCTGTGACTTTGTCACTCTTGGCATGCCTCTTAATTCGGATCATTTACCATCTTGACTCTGGATTTTTAGTCCATTTTAAGTACGAACTACAAAGTCATTTTTAATATGGTTCTTGGTTCTCTTGATTATTGGGTTTTGACCCTTCTTGATACCTGTTTGTGCTTGGTGTGACGACTTGATGTATATATTGGGCGAGCCTTGTTGTTGAATTTCTTAGAAAACTGTGCTATGAGCGTTCTTGACATTTGGATCTTTAAATATCGAACTTGATACTCTTTATATATTGTTTACTTGATTTATTTATTATGTTCAATTATGTTGCCCTTGACTTGAGAATGATAACTAGCTGAATTTGAGGGCTCCCAACCTATAGTTTTTACACCACTAAGTTATATGCTTAGCGATAGTTGTTTCTATCGTAAGGGTTGTTCGAGATGATGCTTGAAGCTGGCCATTGGAGACGGATGTTTTGAGAGCCTTAAGGAAGATCACATTTGCATATAAGCATATATATTTTGTATAAACCTTGGGACTTGTACATGATCTATGTGTTGTGTATTTACATGAGAATTTGAAGGCTGATTTGGTCATGTCACCATGGGTTGTAATATAAGTATCGTTACACGATTTTATCTTTTTGGGGTGTGTAAACCCAAGTCTTGTAATACACTAAATTTACTATTTGTTTCGAATGTTTATGTGAAGCATGAGCAGGCTAATTTCGGTACTTGAAAGCTTATAATATTCTTGTTATTTCATCCTTGAATGTGAGGATACTATATATACATGAAAAGCTCATCGGTTATTTGCTTAAATTACTTTTCGGAGGTCATTATGATTCTAATCCCTCTACTAGATTTTAATCATTATGCCCTCGTTAATCGATTTTGAATGTCGCAAGTATAAGTTAGGTCTCTTTAAAAAGGAAATTACTGTCGATTTCCAAGGCCTCCCGTGTTAATAAGGAGGATTTTTNGCTAATTTCGGTACTTGAAAGCTTATAATATTCTTGTTATTTCATCCTTGAGTGTGAGGATACTATATATACATGAAAAGCTCATCGGTTATTTGCTTAAATTACTTTTCAGAGGTCATTATGAATCTAATCCCTCTACTAGATTTTAATCATTATGCCTTCGTTAATCGCTTTTGAATGTCGCAAGTATAAGTTAGGTCTCTTTAAAAAGGAAATTACGGTCGATTTCCAAGGCCTCCCATGTTAATAAGGAGGATTTTTATTTTCAAGTTATATGATTAATTTTTTTTCATATATTTAACACTAATATTTTTACCAAGTGTCTTTACAGGTACCCTGGAATCGCTTCCCATTGAAGTCATTCGAATACAATTCGAAAATTATATTCATTATTATGTATATTGTTAACGATAGGCAAACATTAGGTCGCTTCTCTGATTACTTGTTTACTTTATTACTTGCCTATATCACATGTTTGTTTTACTTGTATATTGTTTTATTTCCTCCTCAATTTAAAAAAATGAATATAGTCGGGATCCATATTTGTGGATTTCGAAGGATGCCTAACATCTTTCCTTCGAAATAACTTGAACCCCTTACCTATAATCTCTTGGTTTCGTAGATCATTTAATTGGTTTCCTAGTTTTTCCTAAAATTAGGTGGCGACTCCTTTTAAAATTTGTTTATTCTTAAAATTCTTATAAAATTGACTTAATTGATTAGGTTTATAGTCACCGCGACGTTTCACCCTTACTTGAATAGAGTAGGGATGTAAACAATATATATTAAACAACAAACAATATTATTCATTATTCATTCAAAGAGAGATACTTTCAAGCTTCAAAAACAGCAAGGGACCTGATAGAAGTGCTTCTATTGCTTTCTATACCAATTGTAATTTTGTGTGCTTGTAATAGTTCTTATATTGTAGTATTCGTTTCATTTGTGAAAGGAACATTTCAAACTTGTGTGAATCATTGTACGAACTAGGTTAAGGGTAACTTAGTTTCTTACTCTAAGTCTATATTAATCAGTTAGGATTAGTATAGTGGGCAGTGTTGTATCTGCTCTGGCTTAGCTAATTGATAGGAGGTATTGCTAAGTGTGGAGATTAGCAAGCTAATCTCATTTTGTAAACTGGCTTTTACTTTTGCTTGGAGAAGATTAGTAGAAGCAGTTTGAAAAGTCTTGTTGAGAACTGGTCGTGGTTTTACTCCCTTGAGCAAGGAGGTTTCCACGTAAAGTTGATTGTCAATCTTTACTTTCAGCATTTGTTCTTTACTGTTTATTACGGTAACTATGTTGAGGACCTGGTCCCATCTACATAAGTGGACGCATACATTCCAATAAGTAGTATCAGAGCTTTACTTTTCAGTCTGGTTAACACCAAGAAAAGAAAAGATCTTGAATAAATGACTGCTCCACCCAATATGGAGGAAGGACAATCGTCTACCAGGCACCTTCTTTCAATGGCCAATACTATGGATGGTGGAAGAATCAAATGCATGACTATATCAATGTTGAGGACACTGAGTTGTGGGACATTATTTTTGATGGACCTTATATTCCTATAAAGGAGTTGAAGGATGGAGAGCTCACCACTACTGTTGTCAAAACCAGAAAGGAGTACAATGAAGCAGATAGAAAGAAGATAGAAGAGAACTACAAAGCAAAAAAGATTCTGGTGTGTGGCATTGGAGCTGATGAATACAACAGAATCTCTGTGTGTGAGATTGCCAATGAAATTTGGGACTGTCTTCAAACTGCTCATGAAGGACCTAAGCAAGTGAAAGAATCTAAAGTTGACATGCTTACCACTCAGTACGAGAACTTCGTTATGAAGGAGGGTGGAACCATTTTTTAGATGAACTCAAGATTCACCTTTATCACTAACGAGCTCAGGTGTCTGGGTGAACCTATCCCTGTTAGCAAGCAGGTTCACAAGATTCTTAAGGTGCTTCCTAAATCTTGGGAAAGCAAGGTGGATGCCATAACAACAGCTAAAGATCTGATGACTCTTCCAATGGATGAACTGATTGGGAATCTTCAAACCTACGAGCTAAACAAGAAACAAGGAACAACGGTGAAAGAAGCAAAGAAAGAGAAGTCCATTGCCTTGAGAACTTCTCAAACTAAGGTGACTGAGGACGAGGATGAGATGACGTATGTCACTAGAAGATTTCAGAAGATCATAAAGAAGCATGGAGGCTTCCAAAAGAAAACCCCTGCTAGCAGAACTGCTACTGCAAATGATCTTTGCCATAAATATGGCAAGCCTGGTCACTTCATGAGGGATTACCCCAGTCAAAAGCAGGAAACTTGTGACACCAGACCTTGCAAGAGGGACCTAGTCCCAGTTAATGCTCGGAGGAAGGCTCATGCTGATCAGTTGGTGAGAAAAGCCTTTGTTGTATGGGGAGATGATTCAAGTGAGTCGGAAGAAGATGCAGTAAGCCATGAAGATGTTTCAATGATGGCCATTAAAGATGATGAAAGTGTTTTCAACTCCATTTTCTCCTTGATGGCTAAACCTGATGATGAAGAAGATCGAGATGAGGTAACTCCTTTTGATCTTAAGGATGATCTATATACTTTTCCTGTTGAAAAATTAAGGAAACTTGTTGCCCTGCTTATTGATTCTGTTGATGAACGAACTACTGAAAACTTAATGCTAAATGAAAAATTAAGTTTGTGTGAGGATGAAAATTCAGCTCTTATGTCTCAAGTCTCTGAAATAAGTGTAAGGATAGGTACTCTAGAAACTAGCAACATAACTCTTGAGGAGGATCCTGGTACATCAGNTTGAAAAATTGAGGAAACTTGTTGCCCTGCTTATTGATTCTGTTGATGAACGAACTACTGAAAACTTAATGCTAAATGAAAAATTAAGTTTGTGTGAGGATGAAAATTCAGCTCTCATGTCTCAAGTCTCTGAAAGAAGTGTAAGGATAGGTACTCTAGAAACTAGCAACATAACTCTTGAGGAGGATCCCGGTACATCAGTGGGTGGAAAAAGAAAACTTAGCATCTTTGAGGAAGAATTGGAAGAAAAACTTAAAATTTCTGAGTTTAAGCTAGTTGCTTCTCTTGAAACTAATTCCCAACTGAGAAAGGATTTGAGTAGGGTCAAGGAGGAACTAAGCCACTCTCTAAAGTGGACTGATTCCTCTAAGATACTCTCTAACCTATCTAATCAGAGTTTCAATGGAAAAAAAGGGTTGGGATGCAGACCAATAGAACCTCACTATAATCCCCATAGCAAGTCTATGTCTGTATCTGACAATCTGTTGTTCACTCACTATGAGCATAATGGTCATATAAAAGAAAAGTGTGAGCCTCTAAGAAGAGCAAAAGAAAAACATTTGAAATTTGTCAGATATGAAAACAATGATAAAAGGGATCAAAAGGGACCTGGTCCCCGTTATCATTTCCGCAAAAACACTTTGCCCCCCTGGACAAGAAGGCTTCTTATCAAGCCTTTTGATAGTTATTGGGAACTCCGTTTGATGTGGGTTCCTAAATCTAACAAGTGATTCTTATGCAGAAGAGAGGAAAGAGTCAGTGTTGGTATATGGACAATGGATGCTCAAGGCACATGACTGGAGATACGTCAAACTTACTCTCTTTGAAAGCACACCATGGTGGTGGTGTGTCATTTGGTGGTGGAAAGAAGGGTTCTATTCTTGGTATTAGTAAGATAGAGAGATCTGCTGATAATTCGATAAACAATGTACGCTATATGGAGATTCTCAAATACAATCTCTTGAGCATATCTCAAATCTATGACAAAGGAAATGAAATAAAGTTCATGGCTAACAAATGTCTGGTCACCAATTGTATACTAAAAGGGTTGTTATGTCTGCTACTAGAGTCAAGAATATGTATGTTGTAAATCTTGACTCTATTAAAAGAGATGATCTATCTTGTATGAGTGCTCAAATCGATGATGCAGATCTGTGGCACCGACGACTGGGTCGTGTAAGTACATTTTTATTGAACAAACTTATGTCAGGGGACCTGGTCTGCGGACTGCCAAAGTTGAAGTTTTCCAGTGATAAAGTCTGTGATGCCTGTGCCAAAGTGAAACAAACTAAGTCATCATTCAAAGCTAAGAAGGGAGTCAGTACAACCCAACCTCTAGAGCTGCTTCACATGGACTTGTGTGGACCCGTCAGAATCCAAAGCAGAGGAGGTAAGAGATATATTATTGTCATTGTTGATTATTTTTCCAGGTTTACATGGAATATGTTCCTACGGACGAAGGATGAGACAGCTGGACGACTGATCACTTTTGCCAAAGCTATCCAACTGAAGGCGAATTACAAAATTGCTAGCATCAGATCTGATCATGGTACAGAGTTCGAAAACATTCAAATTGAAGAATTTTGTGCAGAAAATGGAATCAATCACAACTTCTCAGTACCAAGAACTCCTCAGCAAAATGGAGTTGTTGAAAGAAAGAACATAACACTGGTGGAAATTGTTAGAACTATGTTGATTCATTCATGGCTTGCAATGAATTTCAGGGCTGAAGCAGTCAATACAACATGCTATGTGACCAATAGGTGTCTTTGTCAGATCGTTGGTCAAGAAAACTGTAACACCCCTAAATATTAACCAAGAGTCGCATGTCGATTTACCATTGCTTAATCATTACAATATGTTTTACTCTCATTTTGGGAACTTGAAATGTTGTGATAATTGCTAACTTGTTTAACATAAGTTATGACCATAATTTAAGGTATTGTATTGGGGTATTTTCTTAATATTCTAATTAGAATTATGTATAGCTTTAAAAGGAGGTGAGGGATATATATATAAATGTATATGTATGTTTGGGCAGCACACAATTATTTGGGCAGCCACCTTTTGGAGACAGCTGTGTTTGTGATAAACATCACTTGTGAGACTATATTTTGACACCTCTTCTAGTAAAATTTGTCTCACCTGAAGTATAACAACCTTAGAACATTATCTAGCAAGTTGTTCTTCAAAATCACAAGATAAAAACTTGGCCCTTTTGGCTGGAATTCGAGAGCACACACTTCTTTTTGGTAAGTGACGAAATCTGTTTCTGAGCTGGGTAGTGCTTGGTAGTTTATGCATATCTCTTTCTCTAGAACTTAGTTTACAGTGAATAAATATATCTTGGAAAGATAATTCATAGACCTACAACTCTTATGTTTATGTAAACCTCTAATTTAGCTGTTATGGCTTCAAAATATGGGATGCAACACAGGACAAGTTCTGTCCAGATTTTGGAATTTCAAATCTTGTATGGACAATTGCTAGTGTTTTGAATATATCTTGTTGTACAAAATATATTTTGCGGTGATTCTTGTTTATTTGCAACCTTAAGAGATGTAGCTACATCTTTCATGAAGGTTATAAAGTCTAGTTTTGCCGTTTTCCTTTACAAATCTAAGTTGCGACATGAGGTACTAGGTTGGCCCGAATCACTGTTTTGGGAGCATAGTCGTATTTGTACAGGCTTATGTCATGACCCGCCACTTTGTAATTAAAATTTTGCATAAAAATAAGTGGGAAGAATCTATAGTTATGGAGAGGTTAGTGGAAAACTCTAGAATTCCCTAGATCTTTCCTTAGAAGCCTCTAGAATGCCTTAGAATTCTCTAGGCTAGTAGAGAATTCTAGAAGAGGGACTAGATATTTTCCAAGAAATCTTTAGAATATCCTAGAATTGGTAGAGAATTCTAGAGAGGAACTAAAGTGTAATTATAAGAGGGACTTGTAAAGTAATTTTTATTTGCACTTAGACCCTTAGGAAGTAGTATAAATAGAAGGGTCTCTCATTTGTAAACCATCCAAACTTGAAGCAACCAACCAAGCAAGTTGTAAAGCATTCTCCAAGTAATACAACGCCTTCTTCCAAAACTTCTCAAATCTTTCTAAGTCTTTCTTTGCATTCTCTTAGCGATCTTAGTTTCAAAGGGCTTACTTGAGCTTACAAGATCGTGAAAGATTCGTGAGTAAGTTGTCAAATGTCGCACAGAGCTTTAATGAGACTCTAAGTCCGTGACACTAAGCTTACTTGTGATGATAATCCTATTTTACATCAACATTATGGAGCTGCTAGGAATTAAAGAAGTTATTTAATTATATTTTTAAGGTTGTATATACTCGTGAACAAGTTGAGGACCTTGAAACATTGGTTGGTCTACGGTCTGAACTCGCGAAGTTGTGTTGGACTGTTTCTTTGCTAAAGCACTGAGGTTTGTGTATAAACTTGTACTTACACTCTTTTAACTGCTGGTATATCTGAAAGTTGATCTTAGTACCTTGGTTACCTCTTGTCACTTTGGATTGTCGTGTTGGTACCTTTTAAGACGTTAAAAACGTTTGTGTAACTCGCCCACTTGTACAGATTGTATGATCACTTGGCACTCTTGTTGGGACCTTGTCCTTCTTGTGGCTGTAACTTTGTCACTACTGGTATGCCTCTTTGATTCAGATCATTTGTCATCTTGACTCTGGATTTTTAGTCTGTCTTAAGAATGGAAGTCCATTTTAAGTATGAACTAGAAAGCCATTTTTAATATGGTTCTTGGTTCTCTTGATTATTGGGCTTTGACCCTTCTTGATACAGGGTGTCGGCCCTCTTGATACCTGCTTGTGCTTGGTGTGACGACATGATGTATATATTGGGTGAGCCTTGTTATTGAATCTCTTGGAAAATGGTGCTATGAGCGTTCTTGATATTTGGACCTCTAAATATCAAACTTGATACTCTTGATATATTATTTACTTGATTTATTTATTATGTTCGATTATGCTGCCCATGACTTGAGAAAGATAGCTTGGTGAATCTGAGGGCTCAGAACTTATAGTTTTTGCACCACTAAGCTATATGCATAGCGATTGTTGTTTCTATCATAGGGAATAATCGAAAGGAGGCGTGAAGTGAGCCATTGGAGATGGGGATTTTTAGAGCTTTAAGGAAGATCACATTTGCATATAGGCATCTATATTTTGTATAAACCTTGGAACTTATACATGATCTTTGTGTTGTATATTTACATGAAATTTTGAGGACTAATTTGATCATGTCACCATAGGTTGTAGTATAAGTATGGCTCTATGTTTTGTTCTTTTGGGGTGTGTAAGCCCAAGTCTTGTAATATATTAAATTTACCACTAATTTTGAATGACTGTGTGAAGCATGAACGACCTAGTTTGGGTACTAGAAAGTTGGTAATATTTTTTATTTCATTTTTACTAGTGTGATGACAATATATGTATAAAAATCTCGTGAGTTATTGGCTTATATTATTTTGGAAGGGTCACTACAAGTGTTGGTATCAGAGCCTAGGTTTGTGGTTCTAGGACTTTCTCTGTGAATTACTTGTATACTTGTTCGCATTCGTAAAAAGGTTCTATTTGGATTATTTGTTCACTTACATGGTTTATAATATTTTTATAGCATGTAGAGTGCACATGCATCATGTACATGTCCCTAATGCAATGTGATCTTCCCTTTTGAAGGAATTAAGTTATGGCCTCTTCTTCTGGCCGACCTACAGAAGCTACTCGTGAAGGTTCGGGTACCTCTGTTCCCCAACCTCATGAACTAGAAGAGGTTGGAGAACCTTTCTCGAATCAATATGTTCCCCACACTAGTGGGTCTGAAGTGGGAAACCATCAGGGTATAAGAGCTAGATCACATCCTCACATAAGTCGTAGTACTCAAGCCATGAATCCTCCTTTTCAACAAATGTCTGAATTCTTCCACCAGATGGCTGAAGCGATGCATGATCCCAACATGATTAACTTTGAGAAAATGAGGAAAATGGGTGGAGTGGAGTTTGAAGGCACCGTTGATCCCACGGATGCTGAACAATGGCTAGAGCGCATGGAGAGGGTATTTGAGCAGTTAGAGTGTTCAGATGTTGCCAAATTTAAGTATGCTATTTCACTATTACAAAATGATGCATACGATTGGTGGGTAAGTGTTCCAAATGCCAAGGTTAAACCTCCTGTTCTTACTTGAGATGATTTTCTTAGGGAATTTCGTATGAAGTATGTTCCACCTGCTTATTGTGATGCAAAGAGAAATGAGTTTTTGAATTTAAGGCAACGAGGCATATCTATTGTTGATTACCAACATAAATTTCTAAGGCTCTCTCGTTATGCTGGAGGTATTATTAAAAAGGAAAAAAACAAGTGCAGGATATTTGAAAATGATTTAAATAATTCCATTAGAAAGAACGTGGCGATCCTGCAACATGAGAACATTTGTAAGTTAGTGTCTGCTTCTTTTACTTGGGAGCGACTTGATAAAGAAGAAGCTAGTAGAAATGAAAACAAATTTCGGAAGCCTAGACCAGATTTTGGGGGTCCATCAAAAAGGGGAAGGTTTGATAACTCTAAGGCTAGTAGTGATAACAGGCCACCGCAACAAAACCAAAACAAATAAGATTTTTCTACAACTATCATTCCAAATTATGGCCAAGGCAAGCCTCGTGTCCCCACTTGTCCGCAATATGGAAAGAATCATTATGGTACTTGTAGGAGAGCCTCTGGTGCATGTTTCAATTATGGGAGCTTTGATCATAAAGTGAAGGATTGTCCTAATCCTAATAATGCTCCTTCCTTGAAAATTGAAGGCTCAGTTCATAAGCCTTCTATTAATCCTCCTCAAACTAATAGAGGTGCAAGACCTAAAAACACCCAAACAGTAGGTACAAGTGGATCTAATCAAGCTAGTGGACAAAGAGCTACTGCACGCGTTTATGCTTTGAGGCAAGGGGATGAGCAGCATGGACAAGACGTGGTTGTCGGTAAATTTTACTTATTAGGATTATGTGTGTTTAGACTGTTTGATCCTGGTTCTACACATTCTTATATTTGTTCATCACTTTTTCTTCCTGAAAATGTAAAATCTATGTGACTTAATTATGATGTGCTGGTTGATAGTCCTTTGGGTTATCATTTTATGTGTAATTGAATTTATCGCATTGTTCCTTCGTGATTCAAAACCTAGTCTTCCCTGCTAATTTGATTGAAATGCCTTTCAAGGATTTTGTTGTTATTATCGGGATGGATCGGCTTCATAAATATCATGCAATGGTAGATTGTAGGTCAAAGCATGTGACCTTTAAATATCCTACATTTTCACACATCATTGTACAAGGTGAAAGATCATTGATATCTAGTATTATTTCTGCGACCTTGGCAAGAAAGCTGATGCGTCAAGGTTGTAGGGCATACCTTGCTCACATAGTTGATACACAGTTGAAGAGTCCTTGTATCAAGGACATACTTGTTGTATGTGATTTTCCAGAAGTCTTCCCAGAAAGCCTTCCTGGATTGCCCCCGGAAAGAGAGGTTGAATTTCCAATCGACCTTATTCCTGGATTTACCCTTATTTCTATCACTCCTTATAGAATGTCTCCGACAGAATTAAGAGAATTGAAATCTCAATTGCAAGAACTTCTTGAGAAAGCTTTTATTCGACCTAGTGTTTCTCCTTGGGGAGCCCCTGTTTTATTCGTAAAGAATAAAAATGACACTCTTTGGCTTTGTATTGACTATAGACAATTGAACAGAATAACAATCAAGAATAGATATCCCCTACTGATGATCGATGATTTGTTTGACCAACTGAAGGGTGCTAAAGTATTCTCAAAGATTGATTCAAGGTCTGGATATCACCAACTGCTTGTTAGAGCGAACAATATTCCTAAAACTTCTTTTAGAACTCGGTATGGTCATTATGAATTTTTGGTAATGCCATTCAGATTGACAAATGCTCCTGCGGTATTTATGGATCTAATGAATCGAGTATTCAAGCCTTATCTTGATCAGTTTGTGGTTGTTTTTATAGATGATATTTTAATATTTTCCAGAAGTAGTGAGACCATGCTAAACACCTCCAGATTATTTTGCAAATTTTGAAGAAAAAGGAACTTTATGCTAAACTTTCCAAGCGTGAATTTTGGCTTGATGAAGTGACGTTTCTGAGACATGTTGTATTAGCTGAAGGCGTGAAGGTGGATCCTAGTAAGATATAAGTAGTTGTCGAATGGAGACCTCCCAAAATTCCAACCGAGGTAAGAAGTTTCTTAGGCATAGCAGGATACTACAGAAGATTTGCGAACGACTTTTCCATTATCGCCTCTCCTTTGATTAAGCTCTTGCAGAAGAAAGTAAAGTTTATTTGGGATGACAAATGCCAAGAGAGCTTTGAAACTCTCAAATCCTTGTTGACTCAAGCACCTATACTTACTCTACCAATTGAAGGGAAAGAATATGTAGTATACAACGATGCTTCTCACAATGGTCTCGGATGCGTTTTGATGCAAGAAAGAAAGGTTATTTCTTATGCCTATCGAAAATTAAAACCATATGAATTGAATTATCCTACCCATGATCTTGAACTTGCCGCTGTAGTATTTGCTTTAAAAATATGGCGACATTATCTGTATGGAGAGAAATGTCATATATTCACTGATCACAAGAGCTTAAAGTACTTGGGTACTCAGAAGGAGCTAAACCTTCGACAACGTAGATGGCTTGAACTCATCAAGGATTATGACTGCACGATTGATTATCATCCTGGTACAGCCAATGTGGTTGCAGAAGCCTTAAGTCGAAAATCCTTTGCAAGCATTTGTTTGAGTCTTTTACCCTTGCTCCTTGAGTTAAGAGTGATGGATGTTTGTTTCACACTTGATTCCAATGGTTCAGTTATTGCTAATTTGCAAGTAAAGCCAATATTACTTGAACAGGTGAAAGGAGCATAAAAGATAGATGAGAAACTTGTAAAATTGACCAGAGAAGTTTAAAATGGGGAAAAGCTTGATTTTACATTAACAGAGGATGGTGCCTTATGTTATCAGAACTGGTTATGCGTCCCTAATGATGACAACTTGAGGAGAAAAATACTGAATGAAACACATACTTCACCATATGCAATGCATCCTGGAGGTACAAAGATGTACCAGACCATCAAATAACATTATTAGCGGAATGATATGTAGAGAGATATTGCGGAGTTTATTTCCAAATGTTTGGTTTGTCAACAAGTAAAGGCAGAACATCAGGTCCCAGCTGGTTTACTACAGTCCTTGTCGATGCCGGAATGGAAATTGGAGAGAATAACTATGGACTTTGTTTCAGGACTTCCTCGCACCCAAAGAAATCATGATGTAATATGGGTGATTGTGGACAGGCTAACCAAGAGTGCTCACTTCTTAGCAATCAAGATGGATTACTTACTTGAGCATTTAGCCGAATTGTACATTAATGATATTGTAAGACTACATGGGATCCCTATGTCTATTGTATAAGACCCAGACCCAAGGCTTACATCCAGATTTTGGGGTAGCTTGCAAGAAGCTTTGGGTAGTAAGTTGAATTTTATCACTTCGTCCCATCCTCAAACAGACGGCCAAGGTGTCTCCATGGAAAAAGATTATGAGATTTGGCCAAAGAGGAAAACTTAGTCTCCGATTTATTGGACCTTATGAGATACTTGAAAGGGTTGGACCAGTTGCATATGAATTAGCTTTGCCACCGGAGTTGGAGAAGATCCACAATGTCTTTCATGTTTCTATGCTCAAAAGATATCGTTCAGATCCATCACATGTTCTTCCAGATGACTCTATTGAGGTTAATCCTTACTTGATGTATAATGAAGAACCTGTCTGAATTGAAGCTCGAGAAGTAGAACAACTTATAAACAAGAGAATCCCCTTAGTAAGGGTACTTTGAAGGAACCATTCTGGAAAAGAAACTACCTGGGAAAGAGAAGAAAACATGAGGACCCAGTATCCGCACTTGTTCCGGGACTAGTGAAAGGTAAATTTCAAGATGAAATTTATTTAAGGGGGAGAGAGTTCTATCACCCCTAAATATTAACCAAGAGTCGCATGCCGATTTACCATTACTTAATTATTACAATATGTTTTACTCTCATTTTGGGAACTTGAAATGTTGTGATAATTGCTAACTTGCTTAACATAAGTTATGATCGTAATTTAAGGTATTGTATTGGGGTATTTTCTTAATATTCTAATTAGAATTATGTATAGCTTTAAAAGGAGGTGAGGGATATATATATAGGTGTATGCGTATGCATTTTGGGCAGCACACAACTATTTGGGCAGCCATTTTTTGGCTGGAATTCGAGAACACACACTTCTTTTTGGTAAGTGACGAAATATGTTTCTGAGCTGGGTAGTTTTTGGTATTTTATGCATATATCTTTTTCTAGAACTTAGATTACAATGAATAAATATGACTTGGAAAGATAATTCGTAGACCTACAACTCTTATGTTTATGTAAACCTCTAATTTAGCTGTTGTGGATTCGAAATATGGGACGCAACATAGGGAAAGTTTTGTCCAGATTTTGGAATTTCAAATCCTATATGAACAACTGTTAGTGTTTTGAATATATCTTGTTGTACAAAATATATTTTGCGGTGATTCTTGTTTGTTTGCAACCTTAAAAGATGTTGCCACATCTTTCAAGAAGGTTATAAAGTCTAGTTTTGCCGTTTTCCTATTCAAATCTAAGTTGTGACATGAGGTACTAGGCTGGCCAGAATCACTGTTTTGGGAGCATAGTCGTATTTGTATAGGCTAAGCTTACTTGTGATGATAATCCTGTTTTACATCAACATTATTGAGTTGCTAGGAATTAAAGAAGTTATTTAATTGTATTTTTAAGGTTGTATATACTCGTGAACAAGTTGAGGACCTTGAAACGTTGGTTGGTCTACGGTCTGAACTCGCGAAGTTGTGTTGGACTGTTTCTTTTCTAAAGCACTGAGGTTTGTGTATAAACTTGTACTTGCACTCTTTTAACTGCTGGTATATCTGAAAGTTGATCTTGGTACCTTGGTTACCTCTGTTCACTTTGCATTGTCGTGTTGGTATCTTTTAAGACGTTAAAGACGCTTGTGTAACTCACCCACTTGTACGGATTGTTTGATCACTTGGCACTTTTATTGGGACCTTATCCTTCTTATGGCTATGACTTTGTCACTACTGGCATGCCTCTTGATTTGGATCATTTGCCATCTTGATTTTGGATTTTTAGTCTGTCTTAATATTGAAAGTTGTCCATTTTAAGTACGAACTAGAAAGCCATTTTTAATATGGTTCTTGGTTCTCTTGATTATTGGGCTTTGACCCTTCTTGATACAGGGTATCGGCCCTTCTTGATACCTGTTTGTGCTTGGTGTGATGACTTGATGTATATATTAGCGAGCCTTGTTATTGAATCTCTTGGAAAATGGTGCTATGAGTGTTCTTGACATTTGGACCTCTAAATATTGAACTTGATACTCTTGATATATTGTTTACTTGATTTATTTATTATGTTCGGTTATGTTTCCCATGACTTGAGAAAGGTAGCTTGGTGAATCTGAGCGCTCTGAACCTATAGTTTTTGCACCACTAAGCTATATGCTTAGCGATAGTTGTTTCTATCGTAGGGAGTGATCTAGAGGAGGCATGAAGTGGGCCATTGGAGATGGAGATTTTGAGAGCTTTAAGGAAGATCACATTTGCATATAGGCATCTATATTTTGTATAAACCTTGGGACTTGTACATGATCTATGTGTTGTATATTTACTGAAATTTTGAGGAATAATTTGATCATGTCATCATGGGTTGTAATATAAGTATGGCTCTATGTTTTGTTCTTTTGGGGTGTGTAAGCCCAAGTCTTGTAATATATTAAATTTACCACTAATTTTGAATGATTGTGTGAAGCATGAACAACCTAGTTTGGGTACTCAGAAGTTGGTAGTATTTTTTTTATGTCATTTTTACTAGTGTGAGGACAATATATGCATAAAAATCTCGTGAGTCATTGACTTATATTATTTCGGAAGGGTCGCTATAAAAACACCTTATGAATTGTTGAATGGCAGAAAACCCTCAATTGCCCATCTTAAGCCATTTAGGTGCAAATGTTTTGTGCTAACTAATGGAAAGAATGATTTAGGCAAGTTTGATGCCAGAAGTGATGAGGGAGTATTTGTTGGTTACTCGTCTACAAGCAAGGCATATAAGGTTTTTAACAAAAGAACTCTATGTATTGAAGAGAGCACACATGTTAAATTTGATGAGTCAAAGAAGAGGAATTAGAAAAAAGAAGACTATGAGCTTGAGGAGCTAACCAACAGAGAACATGATGATCAGGGTACAAACGTGAAGGATGCAAAACATTCAGGAGTACCTGGTCCCTCCAGTCCAACACATGAGGTACTGTCTCAAAATCTTGAAGGAGATTAAAGTGATTCTGATGCTGACAGAGAGGAAGAGATTACCAAAAAGTCTGGTTGGAAACATCAATCCTCTCATCCACTGGATAATCTCATCTCTCCACTTGACTCAGGAATTTAAATTAGGTCTAAGTCGAGAAATCTGGTGGCATACTCAGCTTTCATATCAACTATTGGGCCTAAGAACATCAAAGAAGCATTGAAGGATGCATATTGGGTGATATCAATGCAGGAGGAGCTACATCAGTTTGAGAGAAGTAAAGTGTGGCACCTGGTCCCTTGACCACTCAACAGGACCATTATTGGGTCAAGATGGGTCTTCAGAAACAAACTTGATGAGCATAGGACCATTACGAAGAACAAGTCAAGACTTGTGGTGCAGGGGTACAACCAAAAAGAAGGGATTAATTACGATGACACCTTTGCTCCTGTAGCCAGAATGGAAGCCATCTGAATCTTGATAGCATTTGCTGCCCACATGGAATTTAAGTTGTTTCAAATGGATGTTAAGAGTTCTTTCTTGAACAGAAACTTGAAGGAAAAAGTATATGTCAAACAACCTCCACGCTTTGAAGATGCAGACCTACCCAATCATGTGCTGAAATTGGACAAAGCTTTGTATGGGTTAAAACAAGCTCCCAGAGCTTGGTATGAACGCTTGTCAAAGTTCCTCCTAGACAACGGGTTCAAGAGAGGTAAAATTGATAATACCTTGTTCTTAAAATCTATAGGTAAGGAATTGTTGATTATGCAGGTATATGTAGATGACAACATCTTTGGGGCCACCTTAGACTCCTTGTACAAAAAGTTTGCTGATTTGATGAGTAGTGATTTCTAAATAAGCATGATAGGGGAGCATACCTTCTTCCTAGGCTTGCAGATCAAGCAGTCATCTCAAGGCACATCAATATGCCAAGAGAAATATATCACAAGGCACATCAATATGCTAAGAGAAGTATATCACAAGGCACATCAATATGCCAAGAGAAGTATATCACAAGGCACATCAATATGCCAAGAGAAGTATATCAAAGAACTGCTCATAAAATTCAATCTTCTGGAGGCAAAGGTGTTGGACATCCCGTGAGCACAAACGTGAAACTTGATAAAGATGAAGATGTCGTGGAGGTAAATCAGACCATGTACAGGGGGAATCATTGGGTCACTCTTGTACCTCACTGCAAGCAGGCCGGACATAGTGTTCAGTGTATGGATGTGTGCAAGGTTTCAAGCATCACCAAAGGAATCTCATCTGAAGGCGGCCAGACGTATCTTAAGATACTTGAAGGAAACTCAGGACCTGGTCCTCTTCTACCCTACTGGTGACTCCTTTGATCTTATTGGTTATGCCGATGTTGATTATGTAGGCTTTTTGGTTGATCGAAAAAGCACATCAAGCATGGCACACTTTCTGGGATCATCACTGATTTCATGGGGAACCAAGAAGTAGAACTCTATGGCATTATCCACTGCAGAGGTAGAGTATGTGGCTGCTGCATCTTGTTGTGCACAACTATTGTGGATTAAGCAGCAGTTAAAAGACTTTGGTGTACTCACTAACACCATTCCTCTTATTTGTGATAACACCAGTGCCATGAACATGGCCAAAAATCCTGTCCAGCATAAGAGGACAAAGCACATAGACGTGAGGCAATATTTTCTAAGGGACAATGTTGAAAAGCAAAATATGATGATGAAGTTCTGCAAAACTGAGGATCAGCTGGTTGATATCTTTACAAAGGCACTGAGTAATGAATCCTTCATTACGAACATGATGAGGCTGGGGATGCACAAAATCACCTGGTCCCTTAACAATTTGCACAAAGCTCTCTCTTGTTGACTATGTTAAGGAGGGTAGGTATCTATACTTGTTTTAATGTTGGTCATAAAAGAATTCATCTTTGGTACCTTAATGCAGGTATACACTCATGGTGTGTCCAACTGAAGGGATGATTTATTCACTAGGCAGGGTTGCAGATTGAAACGAGGACCTGGTCCCCATAAGGTTAGTATCACTTATACTACACTGTCTAACTATCAACATCACTGCCACGTGTCCTTCGCCCATTCATTGCGTCCGTTTCAGATGTCTTTTCGTTTTAAATCCAACAGTCGCTACTGTTGGGGACCCGATACCTTTTTAACTTTCACTTTATATAATCTCACATTGTTGAATAAAAAAAACATCAGCGTTCCTCAACAAATTTCCTTGAAAATTCACGAATTCCCTCTCTCAAAATCTTTTTATATTTCTTCAAAATGTCTAAGTTTGGTTCCTCTTCAAAGGCTCCTCTCTTTCAAGAAGTTGTAAACCCTAGTTCATTCAACTTTTCAACTCTAACTCCTGAGGAATCTCCTTCAAATCCAGTATGTGGGGTTGGTGTAACGGCTGAATCTATCACTCCTCAGAGTTATAGCATGTTATCCTTTGAGGATGTTTTAGCATGTTATCCTACACTAGTCTTATCTGGTGGAAAATCCCAAAATTCAGAGGCGCAATCAGTGGAAAAACCTAATGATGAATCACCCTCAAAAGAAATCGATGTTGGATCCATGGTGGTGTCTTCTACCATATCTGAGAGACTGTTTGAAGGAGACTTGCCAGAAGGGATGGGTCCTGAATCATGTATTTTAGCCGCAGGGGCGGAACTAGTAGTTCAAAGTCTGGCATCACTAAGAGGGGACTCTCAACCTACTCTATTGGAGGAGGAATTTAGATCACCGTATCAGGTTCCTCACAGAGGTCAACCCTTATTTGACCAAACACCCAAATCCTTTGATGTTGAGAGTGATAAGGAAGAAGACGAAAATGTTACGTTAAAATGGAACAAAAAGGGAGTACGAGGAGCGAATGCTATCAGAGTGGAAGTTCCTGAATTTGAGACATTTAAAGTTTTGTCTGAGGGTGACACTATTGCAAAACTTGCTGAGCGTGCACAAGAGAGAAAAAGAAAGGGAAAGGGAAAACTTGTCGAGACCCACTCGAAAAGGCAAAAGGAGGAGTATGGGAGAAGAAGTGTAAAACAAAAAGTTTTGGGACGTGCTATGGAGGCAAATGTTGCCCAAACTGAAAGAATAAGGAAACTGAGACAAGAAGGGTTACTGGCTGTAGAACCCACATCAATACCTGTGCATGTTGAAGATAGTGAGACCCAATCTGCGGACATCACTAGGTATGTGGCAAAACTAAAAAAGATGTTGAGGAGGAAAGGGTGAAATCAAAAGGAACTCAGAAAAGGGCAAGGAAATCACCTGCAAAAAGGCAGAAAGTGACAAAACAGAGATCTCCTGCAAAAGGGAAGCGAGTGAGAAAGCATGTGAATAAACAACTTGTAAAGGGACCTGGTCTTAGGGTTCAAAATCAAAGTAAAGAGGAGGAGATGACAAGGGAGGAGAGAAAAGAGTAAATGGAGCACCAAAAGGCTTTGAATGGCAGAGTATTTGACACTGACATTATAACAAAATTTGGCGTGGCAACCCTGTTGGATGATGTCACCATTCAAGGATGGAATCATCTTTTTGAACCACCTGCGCCGTATTTGCACGAACCTGAAGTGCGTGAGTTTTTCTATAAA